>NW_023601543.1:46574833-46635352 GCF_014898055.3 Talpa occidentalis
AACTACTGTCATATGTAGTAGGAAGAATAGTGTACCCCTCCGGAGGTCCTCATCCTAGTACCTGGGACCTCTGAATATGTTGCTCTATATACAAAAAGGGAGATGTTATACTGTGATTAAAAGTTAAAGACTTTGAAGTGGGGAATTATCTTGTTGATTTGGGTGAATTTTATCTAATTACGGAGGTTCTGGAAAGTAGAGAATGTTTCCTGGCTGTGGTGAGAAGAGAGGGACTGTGGAAAAATGGTGAGACATGTTGTTGCTGGCTGTGAAGCGGGAGGAAGGGGGCACATGCCAAGGAAGGTGGGTGGGCTCGAGAAGCTGGAAAAAGCACAGAGATGATTCTCCTGTAGAGTCTCCAGAAAGGAACATAGCTCTGCCAACACTTTGATTTTAGCCAGTGAGGCCCTTGTTGGATTTCTGAACTACAGAACTGTCATTCAGAACTATTTTTATGTTGTTTTAAGCCTCCAAGACTTCAGTAGTTTGTTAAAGCAGTCATTAGAAAACTAATACATCATATTAATGTATCGTATGAGAGTAATATGGCTTTGAAAAGAGGGTAATACAAGAGGAGATAGCTGGTGACTGCCAGTGGATGGTACTTTAGTTTTTCTCTTTTAATGCTGTGGCGGGAGGGCCACTCTGAGTAAATGATATTTGGCAGAAGCAAGTTTTTTTTTTTTTTTAATCTTAAATTTTATTTTTATATTCCCCTATACAATTGCAAACGCCCCATTCTGACCCCAATCCTCCCCTCCCGCCCCCCACCCCCCAAAAGTGTCTCTGGTTCATAGTTTTTTTGTTGATTTTGATTTTCACTTTCTTATATCATTTTCCTGGTCCCTTATTTAAGTTTTCTAGATTCCTGCTATGAGTGAGACCCCGGTATTTGTCTTTTTCTTTTTGGCTTATTTCGCTGAGCATGATCCCTTCCAGGCGCATCCATGTTGCTGCAATTGCATGTGTTTATCTTTTTTGAATGCTGAGTAATATTCCATGGTATATATGTACCACATCTTCTTGATCCAGTCATCTACTTTTGGGCTTTGGGTTGTTTCCAAAGCTTAGCTATTGTAAACAGTGCTGCTATAAACATAGGGGTGCAGTGCTCTTTGGAATTGATGTTTCTCTGTGTCCTTTGGGTAAATACCTAGCAGAAGCAAGTTAGGTGGAAATCTGGGAAAAGAGTGTTCTAGGCAGAGGAAACCTCATGGGTGTGGAGGGCTCTGTCCCAGCATACTGCATTGGTGATGTATGAGTTTATCAGAAACAAGGCTGTTGTTAATGTCATCTGTCCATTATTTCAATGATTCACTCACTCATTCATCATTTAGTCACGCAACAGTTTTACTGAGTAGCCCTGATGTGCCAGGCACTGTTCTGGGTTTTGGGGATACAGCATTGAACTCAATGTGTCCACACTGGTCTGTCCCTCAAGGTTTGGTTTCACCTGGTTGTAGAGTTCTCAATTCCAGAGGAAGGCGCCATTTGCTCTTTTCTTAAAGGTCCTCTTAGATCTTATGGCAAGTATTAAGCCTTTTTTGATTCATGCAACATCAGAACCACTGAAACCTGGGTATTTGCCCTTCCATGCTGTGTAGCATCCAGGCAATTCTTATCTCTGAAGGTTTATGGAGTAACCAGTACAAGAATACTACTGCACAATTAAAAAAACATATATCTTTTGCTCTAAAACATTTAAATTGCAGTAATATTAACAATAACTCCTTATTCTTGCTTAGTGTATCACATTTTGGAACTTAATATGCCTGACATGATTCATTCTTTAGATAACATGAAGTTTTATAAAGTCAGAAAATGTTATATGTGTGGAGACACACACACACACACACACACACAATCTAAAATCAACCCGAATCTACCTGATTCCACCCAAACATTCTTCCTCACCAAATCCCTGAAGTTTCTTTCTTTTTTTTTTTTTGTTAAATTTACTAATTTAGTCAGTGAGAAGATAAGCAAGGAGGTATTGGCGAAGTCACCTATCTCTTCAAACAGCTGATGTTCCTGCAAATCAGAATTGATTTGAATTAAGGTGGATGATAAACGTGCACTGTCAGACCATCTCCTGGGAGTGGATGGGATCAGTTTTCAGGGTGAATTTTCTTTGTCCTTCTGGCCTCCAGCTGACTTTAGCTCTGCTTCTCCTCACCAAAGCTGACTTTATCTCCATCTGCTTCCTTTTTCACCCCATTGCCACCTCCAGCCTGAGGTGGCAATGGGGGGGGGAAGCTGAGGCAGAGACTAAGCTCAGCTGTGTGGACCTTGAACCTAGGTCATTCTGAGTAGCCACTGATGGCCTTGTCCTTCCAGATAATTCAGTAGGCCCAAAAGATGTTCAGGAGGGCTGAACATGTGTGAAAAACTTTTAGGGGTTCTAAACCCCGAGACTCTGGCCTGTTGTGACTCTCCATGTGCAAGTGTTGGAGAGCATGATTGGCAGATTCATGCTATGTTGAGCTGAGGAGAAATCACTGGATGTGTGGTCTTTTTCTCATCTCTCTCTCCTCCTCCTGGGCCTTCTTCCCTCCTAGCACTCTAATAATTTAGGGTGTTCCTCTGACTAAGCCAGGGTCAATCTAGGAGTGAGCACAAGAGAATGTCCATCTGGAAATTTAGAACCAAATTTCCTTGACTCCCAGAAGTCTTAGCTTATGCTCTTTTCTTGGTTTCATCTTCCTCTGCTCTTGGTCTTGTTTTTTCTTTAAAATTCAGTCCAAGATACATTATATTAAAGAGCTCTGCACAGCAAAAGAGACAATAACCAAAACAAAGAGAAACCCTACCGACTGGGAGGAAATTTTTGCACCCAACACTAATGATAAAAGACTGATCACAAAAATCTACAAAGAGCTGACGAGACTCAACAAAACAAAGAAAATAATCCAGTCAAAAAATGGGCAGAAGAGCTAAAAAGAAACTTCTCTGAGAGAAAATACAAATGGCCAACAGGCATATGAAAAATGTTCAACATCACTTGCAATCAGGGAAATGCAAATCAAAACTACAGTGAGATACCATCTCACACCAGTGAGAATGGCACATATTAAAAAAATTAGCAACAACAAATGTTAGCGAGGGTGTGGAGAAAAAGGAACTCTCCTGCATTGCTGGTGGGAGTACAAACTGGTCCAACCACTATGGAAAGCTGTGTGGAGATTCTCACCTACTAAAGATAGAGCTTCCATATGATCCAGCAATTCCACTCCTAGGTATTTACCCAAAGGACACAGAAACAACATTAATTCCAAAGAGCACCTGCACCCCTATGTTTATAGCTGCACTATTCACAATAGCTAAGCTTTGAAACAAACCAAATGCCCAAAAATAGATGACTGGACAATGGAATATTACTCAGCATTCAAAAAAGATAAACACATGCAATCTGCAGCAACATGGATGGAGCCGGAAGGGATCATGCTCAGCGAAATAAGCCAAAAAGAAAAAGAAAAATACCGGATGGTCTCACTCATAGCAGGAATCTAGAAAACCTAAATAAGGGACCAGAAAAAAGAATAGCTATAAGAAAGAAAAAAATCAAAATCAACAAATAACTATGAACCAGAGACACACTGTGGGGGGGGGGGATGGGGAAAAGAGGGATTGGGATCAAAATAAGGGGGCTGTAATTGTATGGGGAATATAAAAATAAAATTAAACAAAAAATTTCAGTCCAAGAGTGCCTGGGAGGCATTTTTTGGCCTGTACCTCTTACTCCAGATGCAGACCATCCTCCAGCCCCTGCAGCGCCAGGCACCATCCTCCATCATGCCTCTGTTGTATGTACTTGAACATTTGCTTAAATCTGTTTCTCCAAAGGTGTGTAGGAAGGCAGAAATCCTGGTCCTCACATCTTTTGGACACTTAAAAAATGCTTGTTGAATGCACATTTCTCAGGATCAAAGTTGGAACTGAACAGAGTATTTCTTGCCCTAAGTAATTATATACCCACTTTACATAAATTACGTAAGAATAGTAAACTGAAATTAAGAACAATCTAAACTGACATGTATTCTTTTGTGAGTAATAGCTTTTATGAATTGACTTGATTCTTTGGTGAAAACAGCAGGGGTGCATTTATATATTAGCATTTTTATAAGCATTGCTTTTAAGCTTATAAAGCCGGCTTAGTCATTGGAATTATGTCATATGCCGAAAGTCAAACAAACGTTCAAAAAGTATAACATGTTGCTGCCCAAATGCAGATAAATGATTAGGGCCATTCAAAGCCAACTAAGTGTCAATAAACATTGAAGGAGATAGACTCTTGAAACTTAAAAAAAAGTCACACAAATAAAATGAAGAGGCCATTTTTACTAGGGTACAATTTGAAACAGGATCAGTGAAAAGCAAAGGTAAAAAACTTGCTTTCTTCTCCACTCCCATTTGATCCATCTCTACTTTGACATTTCTGATTGGAATTTCTTTTTTCTCATGCCTTCCTGCATTCATGTCTTCCAAAGGTCAGGAAAAGGTAGCTATGTTTCCTGGGTTCCAGGTCAGAACCTTTGAATTTTAAATTATAGATTTCCTTGAACACTAAACCAAAGAATGTATTATGACTGCCTTGCTCTTCACTGTAGTCCTTCACAAGGAGAATAAAATGCCTTTGTCATCTTCTAGTGGAAGGACTTGAACACAGCCTGACTGACTGACAGACTGTGACACTAATTTATTGGTTTACCAACATTCATTAAACACCTCCTATGTGCCAGGGAATGTGGGATGATAAAAAGTAAGAAGTTTCCCCTCTTTCAAAACTTAAATATCATAGAGAAAGGTAGGTGTCTACACTATAAAAAACCTCAAGAGTATCCTTGAATTCTTGTATCTGTATTTTAGTAAGTCAAACTTCTTGGCCATATTGGTAATAATTTCATGTTTTGGGGACCTAGATTTGATGTGTCAATCTAGTACCAGTATGCACAAGGCAGGTTCACTACTGATTCTGACTGTATAGATTCCGGGAGCCCTCTGTGAATTTTTCCAGCTTTAATGTTCTTTCAGTGCTATGCTGGGTGAAGCCTGACGGCTAATCATAGATGTGACTCCATTGAGGATTGGCTTGGGGAGCTTCCAGTGCTCTGATACTGACCTGGGCTGGCCGGTTCTGCCCTTGTGAGCCGGCGGCCTTGGTGGGTGATACCCCACCCCCCGGGAGGTCACCACATCCCACCAGGAACTTGTGCAGACACCACATAATATAGTGCGCTATAGCCCAGTTCCCGAGATCGAGCCATCCTGCTGCCTCAGCCTCCCAAGTGACTGGGATTACAGGCACGCGCCCCCACACCTGACTTTTAGCCTGGCCTCTGGCTCAGGTGTGCACACTTACAATGGCATGTGCACACTCACACACACCCATGTTCCAGTCGTCAGCTCCTGAGAACTTCCTGCATTAACAGAACAAGGTCACAGGTGATAGCCACAGAGGCTAGTGGTGTAAAAAAGCCTGATTAATTCATTTACCCAAATAGTCAGGTAAAGAACAATGTGAGGTGTGTGTGTGTGTATGTGTGTGTGTGTGCACACGCGTACTTTGGGGTGGTTCAATGTACATTTAAAATGATAAACTATTTCAGGGGGGCGGAGCAACATGGCGGCGAGGAGACGCTGCGAGTAAGATCTCCCATTAAAAAAAGTTAATAGGAGGAAAAGCGGCAGGTCCCAGTGAGAACTGGGACACGGAAGATAAACGGACGACTCAGCAAAACTGCCCGAAGAAGGAAAGTTGCATAAAAGAGGACGAGAAGGGAGGGAAGCGCAGAACCCTGCTCCCCTCCCCCGCCCACAAAGGCGGCACTCTCCGACCGGCAGAGAGGAGGAAACAACAAACCAAACGGCCACAAGAACAAACGACGCAGCAAGCGGGACTGTGAGTGGAAAGGAACTATTGCAGCCACCACCACCCGTGAACGGGAGCTGAGGCGAACCCTGCAGGATCCCCAGCGGAGGTGAGCTCCAGGCGCCATTAAAGAGAGCCCGCCCCAGGAGGAGACCAGCACCAGCACACAGCCCCGGCCGCCCGATGACTCCTGGAAGAACCAGAGGGGAACAGAGAAGCCCACCCAAGATGCCGGCCATCCCAACAACACAGGGTCCCAACGCATACGGCAAATTAGAAAACAGACAGTAGGGAGGAGAAGACCACACGGCAACTAGCAACTCTCCAGAGAAAGCAAACCACAAAAGAAAGCCAGCCCCCAGATTGCAAAGACAATAACTTGGAAGAATTTCTGAGCCTTCCAGAAAGAGAATTTAAAATTGCCGTGATTAAAAAACTGACAGAAGTCATAAAGGAAAACAATGATAAGGGAAAAAATCAACGATCAGAAGAATGCAATTGAGTCCCTAGAAGGGAAAACAATGGTCAGAAAAGAAAGATGAGTCCCTAAAGAGGGAAGTAAAAGAAATGCAGGAGATCAAGAATTAATGGAAGAACTAAAAGAATCTGGGAAAAGCAATGAAAGCAGAAGATGAATGGAAGAACGAATAAGTAATCTTGAAGACACAGAAATAAAAAGAACCAAAACAGAAAAGGAAAGAGAAGTACGAAGGAAAAAGAACGAAGAAAGACTTCGGGAACTATCTGACTCCATGAGGAAAGGAAATATAAGAGTTATAGGAATACCAGAAGGAGAGGAGAGAGATGTAGGAACAGAGAAAATATTCAAAGAGATAATTGAAGAGAACTTCCCAAATGTGAAGAAGGAGCTGAAAATTGATATACAAGAAGCAAGAAGAACACCAAACTTCCACGACGAAAGGAAAAATACAGCAAGACACATAATAGTAAAGCTCCCAAGAATCCAGGACAAGGAAAAAATAATGAAGCTGGCAAGAGGGAAGAAACAGATAACATTCAAAGGAAAGCCAATCAGGCTGACATCAGACTTCTCCGAAGAAACACTACGGGCAAGGAGAGAGTGGAGGGACATAGTCAACAGACTCCAAGAAAACAGATGCCAACCAAGAATACTCTATCCCGCAAAGCTCTCCTTCCTCTTTGAAGAAAGAATATGGACCTTCCCAGACAAACAGAAACTCCAGAATTTCATTACAACTAAACCCCCACTCCAAAAAATACTACAAGGAGTCCTAAAGCCAGAACCTCAGAGGGACGAATAACAATGAAAGAAGGCCAAAAAAAAAAAGTTATTAAAAGAATAAATAAATAAAATCAAAGGAAAGACAAACACAATGGCAAATACAGATGCTAACATATCAATATTAACTCTAAATGTAAATGGACTAAACTCTTCAATAAAAAGACACAGAGTGGCAGCCTGGATTAAGAAACAAAACCCAACCTTTTGCTGTCTCCAGGAAACACATTTAGCTACAAAAGATAAAAATAGGCTCAAAGTTAAAGGATGGAAAACAATCCTACAAGCAAATGGACCAAAAAGAAAGCAGGAACAGCTATACTTATATCAGATAAAACAGATTTCAAACTCAAAAAGATAAAAAGAGACCCCAATGGTCACTACATTATGATCAAGGGGACAATACTTCAAGAAGAAATAACACTCATTAACATATACTCACCAAACGAAGGAGCACCAAAATATATCAGACAACTGTTGTCCTCTCTGAAAACAGACATCAGAGAAAACACATACGTAGTGGGAGACTTCAACACACCACTATCAACAATGGATAGATCAACAAGACAAAAAATAAGTAAAGAAACCAAAGCTCTAAATAAGGACCTAGAGCAATTGGGCTTAACAGACATCTATAGAACACTAAACCCCAAAAAAACGGAGTACACATTTTTCTCAAGCGCACACGGATCACTCTCCAGGATCGATCACATACTGGGGCACAAGACAAACATCAACAGATACACCAAGATTGAAATCATATCAACCATCTTTTCTGACCATGAAGGCATCAAACTAGAAATAAATCATAAAAAGAAGGCAAGGAACTATCCTACCTCATGGAGATTAAAAACCACACTACTGGAAGACCACTGGACTAATGAGGAGATCAAAGAAGAAATTAAAAAATTCTTTGAATTGAACGACAAGGAGGACACCAATATCCTAAATGTATGGGATGCAGCAAAAGCAGTAATAAGAGGAAAATATATAGCAATAGAAGCTCACATCAAGAAACAAGAAAGAACTCAAAGAAACAACCTAATCTCGAAGCTCAAAGATCTAGAAAAAGAACAACAAAAAAACCCCAAAACCAGTAGAAGAAAAGAAATAATAAAAGCCAAAGCAGAAATAAATGAAATAGAAACTAAAAAACAATCCAAAAGATCAATGAAACCAAGACCTGGTTCTTTGAAAAAATAAATAAAATAGACAAACCCCTAGCCAGGCTCACAAAGGAAAAAAGGGAGAAAGCACAAATAAACAGGATCATCAATGAAAGAGGAGAAATCACAACGGACACAGCAGAAATCAAAAGAATAATCAGTAACTACTATGAACAGTTATATGGAAACAAGTTTAACAATCTAGAGGAGATGGACAAATTCCTACAACTCTACAATCACCCAAAGCTAGATAAAGAAGAAATAGAACACCTAAACAGACCAATTACAATTAGCGAAATTGAAATGGTAATCAAAAACCTCCCCAAAAACAAAAGCCCAGGACCTGATGGATTTACAAATGAATTCAACCAAACATTCAGAGTCGAATTAGTGCCTATCCTTCACAAACTCTTCCAAAAATTTGAGAAGGAAGGGACAATACCAAACACGTTCTACGAAGCCAACATTACACGAAAACCAAAACCGAACAAGGACAACACAAAAAAGGAAAACTACAGGCCAATCTTCCTAATGAACACTGATGCAAAAATCCTCAATAAAATATTAGCTATCAGAATCCAACAATGTATCCATAAGATAATTCACCACGACCAAGTAGGATTCATTCCAGGGACAGAAGGATGGTTCAACATCCGAAAATCAATCAACATTATCCAACACATCAACAAAAAGAAATATAAAAACCATATGATAATATCAATAGATGCTGAGAAAGCTTTCGACAAAGTGCAACACACATTCATGATAAAAGCCCTTGAAATTCTTGGGATACAAGGAACATACCTCAACATCATAAAGGCCATCTATGACAAGCCAACAGCCAGTTTCATTCTCAATGGTGAAAAGCTGAAAGCATTTCCATTAAGATCTGGAACAAGACAAGGATGTCCACTCTCACCACTGCTTTTCAATATAATACTGGAAGTCCTAGCCAGAGCAATAAGACAAGAGAAAGACATCCAAGGAATCCAAATAGGAAAATAAGAAGTCAAACTATCACTACTTGCAGATGATATGATAATATACATAGAGAACCCCAAAAACTCCACAGAAAAACTAATTCAACTCATCAATCAGTTCAGTAAAGTGGCAGGATACAAAATCAACACGCAAAAATCAGTAGCCTTCCTATACACAAACAATAAATCTGAAGAAGAAGAAATCAAAAAAACCATCCCTTTTTTTATTGAAACAAAAAAAAATCAAATATTTGGGAATAAATCTAACAAAAGAGGTAAAGGACCTATACAAAGAAAACTATAAAACACTGTTAAAAGAAATAGAAGAAGACACAAAGAAATGGAAAGACATCCCCTGCTCATGGATTGGAAGAATAAACATTATTAAAGTGGCCATCCTTCCAAAAGCAATATACAGATTCAATGCTATTCCAATCAAAATTTCAATGTCATTCTTCAAAGAAATAGAACAATTATTGATGAAATTCATATGGAATCACAAAAAACCCCGAATAGCCAAAGCTCTCCTGAAAAAAAAGAAGGGAATGGAGGCATCACACTCCCAGACTTCAAACTCTACTACAAAGCCATAATCATCAAAACTGCATGGTATTGGAACAAGAACAGACACACAGACCAATGGAATCGAATAGAAAATGCAGAAATAAACCCACAGATTTATGGTCAACTAATCTTTGACAAAGGAGCAAAGACTATGCATTGGAGCAAAGAAAGTTAGTTCAATAAATGGTGCTGGGAAAACTGGGTCGCTACATGCAAAAGAATGAAGTTTGACCACTACCTCACACCATACACAAAAATCAACTCAAAATGGATTAAAGAACTAGACATAAGACCTGAAACCATAAAATATATAGGAGGAAATATAGGCAAAACACTACGTGATATTCACATCAAAGACATCTTTACAGACACATCACCCAAAGCAGTGATAGTGAAGGCAAAGATAAACAGCTGGGACTACATCAAATTAAAGAGCTTCTGCACAGCAAAAGAGACAATAACAAAAACAAAGAGAAACCCCACCAACTGGGAGAACATTTTTGCACCCAACACTAATGATAAAGGACTGATCACAAAAATCTGCAAAGAGCTGATGAAACTCAACAACAACAAAGAAAATAACCCAGTCAAAAAATGGGCAGAAGAGCTAAAAAGAAACTTCTCTGAAGAGGAAATGCAAATGGCCAACAGACATATGAAAAAATGTTCAACATCACTTGTAATCAGGGAAATGCAAATCAAAACTACCATGAGATACCATCTTACACCAGTGAGAATGGCACATATTAAGAAAACTAGCAACAACAAATGTTGGCGAGGTTGTGGAGAAAAAGGAACTCTCCTGCACTGTTGGTGGGAATGCAAACTGGTCCAACCACTATGGAGAGCTGTGTGGAGATTTCTGGACCTACTAAACATAGAGCTTCCATATGATCCAGCAATTCCACTCCTAGGTATTTACCCAAAGGACACAGAAACATCAATTCCAAAGAACACCTGCACCCCTATGTTTATAGCAGCACTATTTACAATAGCTAAGCTTTGGAAACAGCCCAAATGCCCAAAAATAGATGACTGGATCAAGAAGATGTGGTACATATATACCATGGAATATTACTCAGCATTCACAAAAGATAAACACATGCAATTTGCAGCAACATGGATGGCGCTGGAAGGGATCATGCTCAGCGAAATAAGCCAAAAAGAAAAAGAAAAATCCCGGATGGTCTCACTCATAGCAGGAATCTAGAAAACTTAAGTAAGGGGCCAGGAAAATGAATAACTATAAGAAAGTGAAAATCAAAATCAACAAAAAACTATGAACCAGAGACACTTTTAGGGGGCGGGGGCAGGAGGGGAGGGATTGGGGTCAGAATGGGGGGGGCTGCAATTGTATGGGGAATATAAAAATAAAATTTATTATAAAAAAAAGAATTTGTTGTAATTATATCATATATGAGCTTAAGATTCATGTAAGTAGTTTAGGTTTTTGAAATTCTTTTAATGTTTTATTTTGCATTAGCCCATCTGTATTAAATTAATTTCCCATGTTTTTGTTCATTTATACAGTTTTGCATGATCTGCTTGTAGTTTTAGTTATCTGTAGTGGCCTGGCTACCCATCTATAAACTTGAACCTTTCTTTGTGTACTCTCTCCTACTATCATTTAGAAGCTGTTAAATGGTAATCTCTGTGGGTCCCAGTTTACCAATTTATGTAGTGAATGGGTGGGACTGGGTTATCTAGTTCTGACAATCTCCTGGGACTGGACAGGTAGGGAGGAGGGACAGTCCCTGCCCCCAACCCTGCCTTTCTGGATATGCCCTCTTGCTGCCAAGGAGAAGAGTGACAGAGTCAGCCATGCTCAGCTTCAAGGGAACCAGGTAGGAGATGGGCCAAGTTTCTTGGGTAAAGGTGGTGATGGGGTTCCTGGGTTGTACCAGCCTGGGGGCAGGCATCAGAGGTCTGTAGCATGGAGACACCAGGACTATGGTGAGAGGAGAGGTGAAAGTACCATACAGAGAGATCCTTTGTTCACAGGGACAAAACTGTCATGACAAGCTAGGAGACAGTTTGGGCCTGGGGAACTTCCTACATTGAATAGTCCTGTTAGGCCTCCATCTCCTTCAGCTAGGCAGGCTTTGAAAGAGAGTCAGTTGCAAAAAAAAAAAAAAAAAACCAAACCCAAATCCACTGACAGTCTTCCTAAACCCCAGCACTGCCTGTTGCCTACCACTCACCAGACTAGACCAAAGGAGCTAGTCAGAGGCCAGGCTGACCTGGGTTGTATTCAGATGTACTCTTCTTAGCTCTCTGTAATGCTTCAACCATTGTCATTGCCTTCCCGTTCTCTGCTTTTTTGCATCCAGTCAGAGAGACCAGGAAAATTCAGTCACACTTACTTCTGTATTTTCCACTTCTAGGGGGACCATGGCCAGTGCAAAATCCTTGCTGTCCACAACCCTGGACCCCGGCTTATATCCCGGTGACAGTGAGGTTGAACTGGACTGCTGGTTTGACGAGGAGTTCAAGTTCATTCTGCTGGCTGTGAACTATGTGCTCGTGTTTGTGCTGGGCCTAGGCCTCAATGCCCCAGCCCTCTGGCTCTTTCTCTTTCGCCTCCAACCCTGGGATGCAACAGCTGCCTGCATGGCATTATCAGACACTTTGCACGCACTGTCGCTACCCACCCTCATCTATTATTATGCGGCCCACAAACACTGGCCCTTTGGCACCAGGCTCTGCAAGTTCATCCACTTTCTCTTCTATTGGAATCTGTACTGCAGTGTCCTTTTCCTCACCTGCATCAGTGTTCATCGCTACTAGGCATCTGTCACCCAGTTCAGGCACTACACTGGAGCTGCCACACCTGGTAAACCTTCTCTGCCTAGCAGTTTGGTTGATGGTAGCCAGCTGCTTCATTCCCAACCTGTTGTTTGTTACAACCTGCACCACGGAGACCACCATTCTGTGCAACAACACCAATTGGCTGGAAGACTTTTACCACTACGTGCACTTCTGTTCAGCAGCTGTGAGACTGTTCTTTGTGATATCCTGCCTGGTTATTCTGGTCTGCTATGGACTCATGGCCCGGCGCCTGTATCAGCCCTTGCCAGGAGCTGCCCAGTCACCTTCTCATCTACGTTCTCTTCAGACCATCACTGTGGTGTTGGCTGTCTTTGCTGCCTGCTCAGCCGCACCATTTGTTACATGGTAAGGTTGTTTGAAGCTGACTGCTGGGTGCTGATCATCATCAATGTGGTCTACAAGGTGACCTGGCCCCTGGCCAGTGCCAACAGCTGTCTGGATCCTGTGCTCTACTTGCTCACGGCGGATACATATCGATGTCAGCTCCAGCATCTCTGCGGGAGTGCAAGGCCCCAACCTACCACCGCTGCCTCCTCTCTGGCACTGGTGTCCCTGTCTGATGATAGAAGTGGCAGGCAGAGAGCCACCCACCAGGGCAGCAGCCTTATCCCTAGGGTAGTAAGTTATAATGCTGGAAGTCTGGAAGTGAGAAACGGGGGAGGGGGGAGGTTGAGTGCAGGGCAGAGGTGAGAGAACCTAATAGCGACACCTGATTCGGCAGTTTCCTCCTCTTTTCCAGTCTCTGGAGACAGACCCTCATCTTGAGGGATGGGGGAGCCAGAGAAATCATGTGAGCCCTCATTTCTCATAAACTTGTGTCTCCTTCTGAGCCAAAGGCAGTAGCCCCCGCTCCTCCTCCTCTACTTCTTTCTCCTCCTTTCTGTCCCATTTCTGGGGCCATTGGTCCTGCTTCTTGCTCATATATGGCTTCTTGGAAATCTTCCCCAGACCTCTTACCCCTTCCTTACCCTCCTACACCCTTGGATAACATGTGTTTCTCCAGCCAGACCAGAGCATTGGACTGGAGGGGTGGGGAAACTGGAGTAATCTCAGGATTGGCCTAATTTATTTGATGGTGACAGAGCCAGGAAGTGGGGACACTAGCATATCACAGATGCCAAGGACCACACCCATTTCCTGATTTCTTCGCAAGGACACGATAGTTTTGCCTACCGAGGTGCTGAAATAGAGCATAATTCCAGAGGTCCTGGATGCCAGGCTCCCACATACAGCTAGAGGCATGACACTGTTGAACTGATGTGTAGCCATGAGGAAGAGAGGGAGCCCTGAGTTTTATTGTGGGATGGGAACACTGAAGAGATTCCAGGGGCGGGGCCCATGCCAATGATAGATGATAGCCTTTGGAACAGGAATGGGACTGTCATCATGATGATTGCTGAGAGCATATTTGACAGTTCTACACTTAAAGAAAAAGTGGATGGCTCAGACTGAGAGGGAGGAGTGCTTGTGCCTAAGACTATGTTCCAGCATGGAGGGGTAGAGCAGGTTTGTTCAGAGGTTAGGGTGGTAACAAGGATTGATACTCAGAGCAGGCTCTTCACTAGCCTCTCCTTTTTCTCTAGCTCCTGCCTTAGATAAATGATAACTATGTTGCCAGGTCTTGGAGGTCAAGCTTTAGGATTTTGAGGCCAGCACAGGGCACTGGGATTAGGACAGCGCCCCACATCTCCTACCCTGTCACCTCCCAGCACTATTGTAGTGCCAGTGGGTTTACAGGAGTGGAGGGGATATGGAATTTGGAGAGTTAACTCCCAACCCTTGGGAAGTAAGAGTTTCTGGTATGTAAGAATTTCATGAGAAATGTGGCTAACACTTCTAGGCCTCTCCCCCTGAAACTGCCTTTCAGTCCACTGGTTTCCTGAGTCTCCAGCCTTCCTTTACTTTTGCCTGCTGAACTCCTTCTGAACATTCCAAAGCAACTGTTTCTTTTCCCACCTTCTCTAGGTTCCAAGTCCATTCTACTCTATGACTTCTTAAGAGTTACCTTGTATCCTAGAAAGCTGAGAAGAGGAAATACCTCAAATTCTCTCTGCTTAACTCAAGATAATTCTACTTCTATATCCATTTTATCTTATTCTTTTTTCCTCTGCAGCCCTAGAATAAGTAGCCTTTGTTCATGTTCCTTTGCTTCCCTCTTCATCATTTTCAATCTTTTCCATAACTGAATTTATCCTGTCTTTAAAAACACAATAAAAACCAACCAAGCAAAAAGAAAGCATTATCACTGATACTTTGATCTTGCTGTCTCTTAGCTACTATTCTATTCTTCTTACTCATTTCACTGCCAAATTTCCAGGAAGAGTATCATAAACCCCAGTTCTTCACCACAGAGTCACCCCTTGACTCTCTGAATCTTGTTTCTTTCCAACACGTTTCTGTATCTATAAGAACACAAACTATCTCATAAGCATCACCTTTAATGATCTTTTCTCTACCTTCATTGGCTTCTCTATTTTCCATGACACTGTTGCATATCCTCTTTAACTATTTTTTATAAGAACAGCATTCAAAAATTAAACTGTGACATTAAAGGAAAATTTGAAAGAAAAAATTCATCTATACTTCCAAACCCTAGAGAATTATTTCATTTTCTATGTCTCATGCTTTTTCAGTTTGCATACTCATATATAAGTCTAATCAAGTGTATGTATCTTTTAAAATCCTAACATTAAGAAACTTTCTATTGTAACTATTCTCCCTGTTGCTATAGTCTTTCATACAGTGGCATAGAATTACATTCATCAATAGATTATATTTTTGTTTGACTCTTCCCCTATTATTGGACATCTAGGTGACTCCAAACATTTCTGTGCTTTGGACATTTTAATGCATATGTCTTTTTTCTTTTTTTTAATTCTGTTCCTAGGACAAGTTCCCAAGAGTGAGATTACCAGATCAAAGTGTGTGAACATTTTTATGGACCTTGATTTCCCAAAAGGACTGCACAAATTTCCAGCACCACAAAGATGCATGAGTGTTCCAGTTCCCTTGAAGCTTTGAACTTTTAAACAAATCTTTTTGCATGGCATTAACATTAATTTGCTGATTTCCTTTCTTTGATTATTCATGGGACTGAACACTTTCTCATGTGTTTATTATTTGCATTTCCTCTTGTGTCAGCTGTCCATATCCTTCTCCAGCTGGCATCTTACTGCTATTTCTATATATCTAAATGTATTCCTTATTTGACATACATTTTAACCCTTTGTCATATTTTAAATAAATATTTCTTCCATTTATTATAATACTTTTCATTTTAGTTCCTTATTTTATTCCCTTGCTTTAGAATTTCTTTCCCCTTACTTTTATCTCTTATTTCTTCCTCTCTGTCTCCTTTGCTGGCTTCTCTTTCTTTTTTTACTCCATAAGTGTATAGAGTTCCTGAGATTGTCACAGTTATAGTTTTTGGGGATTATTTAATCTCCCTCCCCCCATCTGACCCTTGATTTTCTTTTGGAAAGAATATATATGCATGTGCATACAATTCAGTGGATTCAGTCCCTGTTAGGGGTCATATAGTGCTTGGGCACCCCTCACTTTACACAGAAGGAAACAGTCCTAAAGAGATGACTTGCCCATGATGTAGTAAGTCAGTGGCAGAGCAGAGACTATGTCTCAGGTCTGCTGACTCTCAGAGCTCCTGTTATGCTATGCTGTTTGAAGCCTGACCTTTTTATCAGCCTTTAATTGCTCACTGGAGAGTTTCACTTGCATCTTCCATTGTTACTTCCAGCTTAAGTGGTCAAAAACTGAACTCCCTGAACCAGTTTCCCTGCCTGTTTTGCTCATTTCTGCTTATGGCATCTTCTTCTTTTTCTTTTTTCTTTTTTTACAAACATTTATTTATTCATGCATACAAGTGCTGGGGCACAGGCCAGAGATGCAGAGGGTGAGAGGACTCACCTGAGACAGAGTGGGGAACAGAACAGGCAGACTGACCAAGATACACTACTGAGGGGAGCAGCGGGAGAGATGGGAGAGGTCCACTGCACCACATGGGCCGCTCCCTGGCAGGCCAGGGATCAAACTTGTGCTGCAGAGGCTATGGATTGCTTCATAATGCAGTGCTTAACCCCTTGCGCCACCAGGAAGGCCATGTCCTCTTCTTTCTTCAAATGACTTAGGCTTGAAATACTCAGGCCACCTCCCAATTTTACCAGGTTCCAACACTTCTTTTTTCGTTGTGTCAATTAAAATGGGCCTTCCTTTATGATCTTAGTGTTACAATTCTAACACTGGCTTTGTCTCTTTATCCCTGACTGTCATAGCTTCTTAAATCAACATCCTGACCTCCAGTCTCTCCTTAAAGGAACGCAACCTATATGATGCATATTGTCAGATTAATTGGCCCAAATGCCGCTTTTGCTGTTTCACTCTCTTACTCAAAACTCTTTTGTGCTTCCCTTTGTCTACAAGACAAATTGAAATCCTTTATTTATTTTTTTTTAAAAGTCAAACTACATTTTTTTTTTATAGAGGCATGTTTTATTTATTTATTTATTTGGTTGGTTGGTTTATACAAGCACTGGGTACAGTCAGAAGTGCGAGAGGGTGAGAGAATTCACCAGAGCCAGAGCGGGGAGCAGAATAGGCAGAAGGACCGAAGTACACTGCTGAGGGGAGCAGCGGGCGGCAGGAGAGGTCTGTGCGCCATGTGGGACCCTCCTCCGGTGGCCGGGAGCAACCGGGATTGAACTGGTGCCGCAGAGGCCCCGGGCAGATTCGCAACCCAGCGCTCAACCGCTGTGCCACCGGGGAGGCCCCAAATTGAAATCCTTTAGTCATACATTCAAGAAGGCCTTTTCTGTCTTATTTTCTATTCCTCCCCAATGCAAACCTCTCTTCTCCAGCTGGACTGCTGTCCTCATTCTCTCTCAAAACTACACTTGCACTTTATCATCACTGCATCTTTATTGTACCCCCTTACCCCATCTAGAAGTCTTTTCTTTATTCTCCAACTGTCCTTTTCCTACCCAGTTTCCAAGAACAGGCTTAAGTCCCACTTCCTCCTTCAGGCCTTCTCTGCTGATGCTCGCCCTCTCACCACTTACTCATGAGCTTCCTGGTCACTCTTACAGTAAGGATTGGCCATAGCAGTCATTGGGCACATATATCTCTATTATTACATGGTTACTATTATCTTGAATTGTTTTTTAGCTTTGTTATTTAATGTGTTATTTAGCATGTGTTTGTTTTGAGTTCCTGCCTGTAAACCCCTCGAGTTACTGTGACAGGAAAAAAAAAAACAAAAACACAACAGACCCAAGTTTGAGTCCTAGTTATGAAAGTGGAGCTCAGGTGTGTTACTTGGATGAGTCACTTAGATGTTCTGAGCCACAATTTCATCATCTGTAAAATGAGGACCAATCTCACCTTTCAGTACTTCAGACTGTTGTGAAACTCTGAAAATATAGTTATTATTCTATCATACAGTCTGCTTAATAAATATTTGTCAAATGATTACATGTTGCTAATTCAATTTAATGGTTTTTCCCTTGGGTATCTTTTCATGTTAGGAGGCCATAGGAACCTCAAGAACCTAACGATAGAGGGGCATTGTAGGAGGAGTGGCAGTAGGGAGGGCACTGGATAGCTATTGTGAAGGAAAGTAGTTCTCCCAACACCTCTCACATTCTCCTACCCTGCCTATTCACTACCTAGCCCGCCTGTCAGGCTAACAGAGAGGGGAAAGCAGAATATCTGAGATTTCATTTTTCCCACATTTTGTATTCTTAGTTCACATTTCCAACTATTTAGGCTATATATTTCACCTAGGACTCTGTTCTCTTTCACTAATGTGATGAAAGGCAGAATTTTGGTAATGGGTATAATGAGGCAGAGTAGAGAAAAAAATTCTAGTCAGGTAGACTTGGTTTTGAATCCTTGATTTACGCTGACTAGTTGCTTGATCTTGGACAAGTTACTTAATTTCCCTAAGCTTTGGTATCATTGTCAGTAAATTGGTGATAGGAATACCTATTTTTCAAGGTTCTTGTGAAGAGCCAATGGAACAATGGATGAAGAGACATGACTTACATTTCCCATAGGTGGGAACCTCTTTTCAGCAGTTCTCACCTTTGGTGTAACAAGACATGGGGTCAGAACTCCAGATTTGCATGTGGTTTTACTTAAGAGTGATGGTTAAAATCATGATAAAGCATGAAACCTTAAGTGTGAGAAGCACAGGCTAAGAACTGATCACTGGGAGATGGTCATAAGGATGAATTGGGAAGAAACAAACTGGCACTGAATCAAAGAAAAGAGTTTTAAAAAGGTTAAGAAAGTTGGTTTCTTAAAAAGACTTTTCAATGAGAAAAAAAAAGAATGATTATGAAAGTAAGAACAGTGTCAACGCCTAAGGGATTCAAGGAGGATAAAAGGTTCAGAAACATAATACAAAAATACTTGATTCCCTGCCAACAGGGGTTAATGCACGTAAAAAATATTAGCCAACGACATTAACTAAAGAAGTCTGTCTCAAATAGCTTTCGTAATCAAGATCCTTTGACATGGATATATACTCCTCCCTCCTTTTGAGTTCCTAGGTGCCTCTATCTCTTTCCAAAGATTATTGGATAACCCATGGAACAGGTTACTTACTGTTACCCATGCCAAGAGGAAGTACAAAAATATTTGAGGACAACCAAAGAATGGCAGCTTGGTGTATGTCTGATTTTCGGAGCTTATGTGTTTAGAGCACAGAGTGGAAAAAAGACAAATCATCCCTGCTTGAGTCAAAGCATAAACTTTAAAAACGTGGGAACTCTCCAAGAGAAAGAGGATGAGGATTATTATTGTAAATGTTGTGCCACTGCTTGAGGCTCTACTCCTGCTCTTAGATCTGCTGTTGGGAAGGAGAAACCAGATGTTTTTGGAAAACCAAAGAGAAAAATCACCTAATACCCTCTTAAGGCATCATGCTGTTGGCACCTCCATTTACATTACACTTCTCACTGATTTTTAGCTTACTGCTCATTGTAAGCCTCGTTCCTTTACTCCAATAGCCCTTTACTTTCAGTGTGAATAAAACATTTAATTTTACCCACTGAATCTTTCTAAATTCTCTCTAGAGGTAACCAATTGCTCTGACTCTTTGAAGATTTATGATAGCTTGATTTTACACGTTTTCATCTTTATTGTAATGCAATTTCCCAAGCACCTTTCAGGATGACAATAGGTGCTATTAGGTTTTTAAGGACGTGTTAAACAATGCTAAGGAAGTTTCTTCACTAGAGCATTTAACTTAGGATCTTAATGCCCTCTATGAATTTCTAAAAGGAAGGGATTCTATATGCCATATCTACCAAACATGTTGACCAAGGAAACATTTTGTCATTTTCCTCCGCTGATCAGTTTAGAGTAGGGGGGGTGATACTTAAAGCAAATTAAATGGCCAGCTATACCCAGAATCCCAGGAAACACTTGCCAGAGCTGATAAAGCCCAGGGAGAGCTAAGAAACTCCTAGAGGAGAGAAAGGCATCCAGTCCCCTATCCCAATTTACAAGCAGGTCAGTAAAGCCTGAGGAGAAGAAGAAAGGGCAAAAAAGGAGAGGGAAGACCTCTGCTACAACCTGGTATGGGGGCTGATAAAAAAAACCTATGCCCCACAGGGCACAGTAGAAGGGTAGTGTCTTAGAAAATGCTGCCTGGATGGATAAACCAACACCGTTGGAACATCTGCATGGTACACCCCAGGAAGGGACTTAGTGTGTAGCCTCCTGCCTCCCATTTAAGCCAGGAGCCCCCAGCCTTTCCTCCCAGTTGTTCTTCCCTGCACACTGCCCCTCCAGGAGCTCTCCCTGGGTATACTTTCATTCTCTCTAAGTGAACTTTGCTTTTGCTTCTGCTCTGAATTCTCTCATGCCACAATTAAGGACAGAGAAACCCCAAACAAAACACCTGAAGTGCATCCCAAGACCCTACTAAACCAAGACACATTTTAAGAGACACTAATGTAGAAAGGGGAACCTAAGATGTCAATCCTACTTGATCAGAGGGCAGAAGTTAGCTTATCTCTCTTGTTCTCCTAGATTCCTTACTCTCCATTATGGGCAGATACAGACCAAGAAAAGTACTTTTCTTTTTGCAGGAGTTTCCAATGATTTTCAAATCAGAAAAAGACCTTTTCTCTTACGCCTACTGAAAAGTAAAATATCTTTCCTGCAAACCTTTCCCTCTTGGTGTACTAGATAGGCTTGCGTGAAACAGAAACCCTATTTTGGTGGCTCCACAAGATAGTTTTTTTAACAAAAAAAAAAAAATAATGAGACAGGCAGCCCAAGGGTGGGTACAGCAGCTCAAGATAATCTTTAAACTTTCCTGCTTCACCATCTTTTTAGTGAGTGTTTTTCATCATTATGGTTGTAAAATGGCTGCTCAACTTCCAAGCACCTTGCTGTGTTCTATGCAGGAAGAAAGGGGTAAGAGCATATTATGGCAAAAGGCTAAAGGAAGCGGGAAATTGTTTTTATTAGGAAAGCAACTGCCTTTCCAGAAACCCTGTCCAGTAGACTTCTGCTTATACTTCACTGGCCAGAGATAGGTCACGTAGCCATCCCAAGGTATGTGTGTATTGAGGTATGCATCTTTATGGCCATCCTAAGGGAAGTGGGGCATATTGCTGCCTCAAACTAAGTTGGGGTTCTTTAAGTAAGACTGGGATAATGGGTATTATGGTAGGATATGGTAGGACTAGCACAATGTTATACTGTGCTTGGTTTACTTCTGATTTAAAAACTGGTTTTCCCACGAAAGCCTTTTGTAACACATTAAACTTTCCTAAAGAGCACAGTTACAAAACCAAGATTAGCAGTATACAATCTTTTGTCACATGTACTATGAAATTAAGCAGCTTTTTGGCAAACCAAGAATCCAGTGAATCTTAAACTCAAGAATTTTAATTCCTCCAATTGTCATATATCACTGTGCACATACTACTGTAGCCCGACGTCATCATTTCTCTTTCATGCAAAGCTCTGTAGAGTGTACATGTGAGAATGTTGGCTACGGAGTAAGTCAATCTTAGTACCTGTCAACGGCATTTGAATATACATTCAGTAGACTGAGGTGTCTGACTTATCTTTGTGCTTCTCACAGAGCCTAGCAGTTAATGGGTAATCAATAAATATTACTGCACAAAGTGAACGAGTGAATGAATAATGTCTGATGTATCCAGTAAGTCCTACCAGGGCCCTCAGTTATCAACCCCAGGGTAAGCAAAGACCAGCCTGCCAGGTAAGAAGATAGCAGAAAATGGACCAGTCAACAATTGTTCAAAAGCAATTTGTAACTGTGTCACAGGGCAGGGAGAGGGGCACCCCAGACCCCACAAAACTGCCTCCTCTAAATAGGTTCTGCCATCCGCTGCATCAACACAAAACATGATACTATAATGAAAAGGAACTTTAATACAATTAGTAAACAACACAGGAAAGGCAAAGAATATAGTTTCTAAATCAAGCACCCAAAGTTACCCGATCTCTCACGGGTAAAAGTCCACCCAAACAGGATTGGCCCAGAACAAGGCCCCAAGCCTGCCCCAAGTCTAAACCATCTTACAGAGGGACCCACAGAAAAGGATCAGAAACAACCAGACAAGTCTGGAAGGAAAAGAGTAAAATCAAAATCAAGACAAAAACCGCCATTGTTATCCTCCCCATGGGTCTCTCACCCACATCTGTGTGACCCAGTCCACGCCCAAAAGGCGAGTGTAGTGTCTTCACATGTCTCTTGGCTCCATGTGCCTCCTCCAGGTCCCCTCTGGCTCTCCATCCTGCTTCCTCCCTTCCTCAGTCTCCTCTCCAGCTTCTTCTCCCTGCTCAGCTCTACCCTCCCTTGGGTGCAGCAGGAAACCTGGAACCTCCCCCTTTCCTGGGGACCACTCTGTTACAAATGGTTCTTCACATCTTGTAATTTTGGTGCCTCAGAAATGGTTTTGGCAAACTTTCATTATCTTTAGACATCTTTCTTAAAAAAATCTGTTTGCTTTCATCATTTTCCATTTATGAAGACTTTATGTAACCAGCACAACTGTCATGCCTGTTCAAATGTGCAAAATATAATGCAATAAAGTAGGAGAGAAAAAACTCACATCTGAAAAAGTCTGGATTACTTTTATTGTTTAAGTTGTGAAAATCATTTTTCATTATTACAAAAAAATTGTTTTTCATTTTCACTACACAAGGATCAGAAAATATAAACAAGAAGAACCCCAAAGGAGAGGCAACGTTTCCTTAGAATCCAGAAAGCAATGGCCATATGAAAATATTTGATGAAGAATTCATAGTAACTTGGGTACTCCACCCTCACAGAGTGGAAGTATCACTCTTCGTTCCTTAAGTGTGGGCTATGAATAGACTTCTTTCAAGAGTGTAGATTGGAAAGGGGGTAGGGGAGAGTTAACTTTAGAGTGGAGAAACCTAAAGAACATGATCTCAGCCTGGTGAACAAGGTTAACATCAACAGTGCTAAGTCATGTTCATAATGTGTATTTTTTTTTATTTGCTTACTTTCTTGCATTGTTGTTCATTTTTGGACAGTATTTGATTTCTCCCCTCAGGTGTAGTCCCCGTCCTTCTCCCACCACCCTAGCACTGATGATCCATCACCATAGTCCCTTGTGCCCTGGCCTCCCCTGTTTTGATTCCTTTTCTCTCCTCCCCTGCTGGATGCCTCAGATCTATGGTCAGCTTGCAAGTTCTATATTCTTCCTGACCCTTTGGATAGTAGGTATTCTTGATAGGATGTGATGAGAATCTCACTTTCCTTCTGTGGGTTTCCTCCCTAAAGCCCACAATCCCAGTCTAATTATGGGAAAAGCATCAGACAATTTCCAATATAGAGGCATCCTACAACATAATTGACCAATGCTCCTCAAAAGTGTCAAGATCATTAAAAACAGTCTGAGAAATTGTCACAGCCAAGAGGAACCTAAAGGAGACATGATGACTACATATAATGTGGTGTTCTGGACAGGGCCCTGGGGCAGGGAAAGGACATTAGGTTAAAAACCAAGGAAACCTGAATAAAGTATGCACATTAGTTAATAATGAGTTATTGTTACTGGTTCACTAATTGTTACAAATATAGCACATGAATGTGAGATTTAATAATAGGGGAAACCAGGTGCAGAGTATATGGAAACCCTTTGCACTATCTCCTCAATTTTTCAGTAAATTTAAGACTTTTAAACAGTAAAATCCTTTAAAGCACAAACAAAAAATTTACCCATTAAGAAACCATTAAGAACATAACTAGATAAGGCACCGACTGGGCAAAAATACTCAGAAACCATCTATTTGGCCAAGGACTGGTATCTATGATCTATAAAGAACTTCTATCAAAACAATAATAAAAACATAAACAACCCCCACAAAGTAGGCAACAGAATGTAAACAGATAGGAAAAGCAGATATATGAATGGCAAGTAAACAATGAAAATTTTGCAACATTAAGGAACAGAAAATTAAAACATAATCCTTTCAAATGGCTAAAATGGAAAAGATTGATAATGTCAAATCTTGGTAAGAGTATAAAGCAGTCACAAATTTCAGACAAGGTTGATGGGAGAGAAAAATGATACAATCACTTTTGAAAAGAGTCTTGTAGGGTAACCATTTTCAGGCTTTTCTGCCCTCCCACCTATAAAGATTGCATACCTGATGGTGGACACCTGCATTTGTTACACTGTTATAAGCTGTGTTGTTTACTACTGTGGGCCAGTATGAGGTAATTGGGAAGAGAAGCAGGGGCAGGAGAGAGAGAAGGGGAGAAAGAAAGCCAGAGAAACCCAGAGTGAAGACTTGCTGGGGGCTTGGAGGCCACCTGGCCCCCCAGAACCCTTGCCTGCTATGTACCTGGTTTCTGCAGTACATGTAAATGCTCAATAAAAGCCTGAGAAAGCCACTTGCTGAGGGATCCAGGACTCCTCCTTTACCCCGTCTGCTCGAATCTTAGAAAACCTACTCTGTGCCTGTCCTGCTACTACAAGTCAGTTAGTTTCTCTTTTTTTGTCTTTCATTTTTATTTATGTACTTCAGATTTATCTTATTTATACAAGAGCCAGGGTACAGTCCAGATGCGCAGGAGGGTGAGAGGATTCACCAGAGACAGACCAGGGAACAGAACAGGCAGACAGGCTGAAATACACTGCTGAGGGGAGCAGTGGGCGAGACAGGAGAGCAGGAGAGGTTTGCTGGCCATGTGCGTTGCTCCGAGGCCTGTGAGGATCAAACCAGCACTGCAGAGGCTGCAAACAGCTTCACAGTGCTGCGCTCAACTGCTTGCACCACCAGGGAGGCCCCAAGTCTGTTAGTTTCTTATAAATGTATACCTATCTTACAACCTGGAAATTGCATTCCTTGGTATTTACCTAAGAGGCACATATGTCCACATAAAGATATTCATAGCAGCTTTATTTACAATTACCCCAAACTGGAAAACAGCTCAGGTACCCACCAACAGGAGAATGGATAAACAGACTGTGGTCCATCTACACCAGACAGCAATAACCAAGCACTGCCAGAACACATTCTAGATGAACTCCAAAAGCATTATGCTGTGTGAAAGAAGCCAGACACAAGAGTTTATACAGAATGGAATGTATATGAAAATGTAGGACAGGCAAAAATAGCATATAGTGGGAAAAATTGCATCTGGGAGGGTTGGGGTGATTGACAAAAGAGGTGAGGGAACTTTTGGATGGCCATAATGTTCTATATTTGACAGGGGTTTAAGTGATACAAATTGTAGGGTAAATGGTTTTCAGGTTTTTCTGCCCTCCCACCATTAGGATTGCCCTGCCTGATGGGGTACCTGCAGTTGTTACATTGTTATAAGCTGTGTTGTTCACTTCTGTGGGCCATGGCTCAGTATTGAGTTATCTGCCAAGAGAAGAAGCAGGAGAAGAGGCAGGAGAGAGGGAAGGAGAGAAAGGAGGCCAGAGAAGCCCAGAGTGAAGACTTGCTGGGGGCTTGGAGGCCTGCTAGCCCCCCAGCACCCCTCTCTGCTGTGTACCTGTTTGCCACACTACATGTAAAAGCTCAATAAAAGCCAAGGGCTCCAGGACTGTGCTTTACCCTCTCGCCTGCTCCAATCATAGAAAACCTGCACTGCAGCCTTCCTGCCACTACACAGGTATATGTATTTTTCAAAACTCATCAAATGGTAGTTATATTTGTGCATTTAATTGTATGTAAACATTTTTAACCTAAAAATGGTAAATATCGAAATTTAGTTAACAATAAAGTATTTTTGGGTGAAATGCTTATATTTGAAATTTTAAAACAAGATGGATTGATGAATAATATATAATAGAGAAAATATAGTAAAATGCCACTGTATACATTTTTTTTTAAGATTTATTTATCCATACACACAAGAGCTGAGGTACAGACCAGAGGCGTGGGGGGCAAGAGGACCCACCGGAGACAGAGCAGGGAACAGAACAGGCAGACTGACTGAAATACACTGCTGAGGAGAGCAGTGGGCAAGACAGGAGAGGCCCGCCCTGCCACCCAGGCTGCAACCTGGCTGGCCAGGATGGAACTCCTGCTGCACAAGCCTACAAACTGCCCCATTGCGCTGTGCCCAACCCCTGCACCACCAGGGAGGCCCTGTATACATTTTTTTACTTTGTCTACATGGTTGAAAACTCTCATAATGGAATGTTAGATAAATAAAAACTACCTAAAGATGAGTGGAACATGTGTACAAATGGAAAAACAAAAATGTAACCCCCACAATTAAAATTGATTAAAAAAAATAAAGAGCACCATAAATAAAATTAGTGGCTCTAATTGTTACAGACCAACCCTGATATAAAATGGGTTGCCTGACTGTGGGTCCTCACCTGCACACTTAAAAGGGACTTCACTGCAGGCACACACAAAAGGTTAACAATAGGTTTATTTACAAGGGAAGGGGAATGAGGAAATGTACAACTCAAGGAGAAAAGAGGGAGATAAAGTCTTAAATGCGTCCTACCTGACCCGCTAACTTAGAGTCCCAAGTGACCTGCCCAGACCCATCCCGCCTGGCTGAGAGCACAAGCCAAGTGAGCTCTGACCCCGAGTAAGATGGCTGGTTTTATTTACAAACAGAGAAAATGGCTGCTTAACTCCGCCCTTAGGTCCTTGCAACTTCTCTTTGGGGATCATGGGATTTGTAGTTCCCAGTGTCTTGATGGAGTGGGGGTGGCACTCACAAAGCCTGTATGGAATTAGCTCAGGACATCCTTTCCCCTTAACATAATCACTATTCATACCTTGGTGTATATCCTTCCAGATACTCTATGCACAGATACAAGGGACATTGTAAACCCATTTTGGTCAAATGTTGAATGGCTAAGCATTAAAGTCAGTATTCAGTCTAGGCGGCGGGGTAGGCTGCGACGGGAGGGTCCTCGGCTAAAGCCCCGAGCAGATCAAAGTGGTGGGACTGCGCCGTGGCCGCGGAGAAGACAAGCCTCGCCTGGGTTGGAGCCCGCCACGCCTGCGCCCGCCCATGGAGAAGACGGAGCTGATCCAGAAGGCCAAGCTGGCCGAGGAGGCCGAGTGCTACGACGACATGGCCACCTGCATGAAGGCCGTGACGGAGCAGGGCGCCATGCTGTCCAACGAGGAGCGCCACCTGCTGTCGGTGGCCTACAAGAACGTGGTGGGCGGCCGCCACTCCGCCTGGTGCGTCATCTCGAGCATCGAGCAGAAGACCGACGCCTTGGACAAGAAGTTGCAGCTGATTAAGGACTATCGGGAGAAAGTGGAGTCTGAGCTGAGGTCCCTTTGCACCACCGTCCTGGAATTGTTGGATAAGTATTTGATAGCCAATGCAACCAATCCAGAGAGTAAGGTCTTCTATCTGAAAATGAAGGGAGATTACTTCCGGTAACTCGCCGAAGTTGCATGTGGTGATGATCGGAAACAAACGATAGATAATTCCCAGGGAGCTTACCAAGAGGCTTTTGATATAAGCAAGAAAGAGATGCAACCCACACATCCCATCTGCCTGGGGCTGGCTCTTAACTTTTCTGTATTTTACTATGAGATCCTTAATAACCCAGAGCTTGCCTGCACACTGGCTAAAACGGCTTTCGATGAGGCCATTGCAGAACTTGATACACTGAATGAAGATTCGTACAAAGACAGCACCCTCATCATGCAGTTGCTTAGAGACAACCTAACATTATGGACATCAGACAGTGCAGGAGAAGAATGTGATGCGGCAGAAGGGGCAGAAAACTAAGGGCATACAGGGTGTCATCCTTCTTCCCCTCAAGAGAAACCTTTTTACACATTTCCATTCCTTATTTCATTTGGATTTCCTATAGCAAAGAAACCCATTCATGTGTATGGAATCAAC
Source organism: Talpa occidentalis (assembly GCF_014898055.3). Lineage (NCBI taxonomy): Eukaryota > Metazoa > Chordata > Mammalia > Eulipotyphla > Talpidae > Talpa > Talpa occidentalis. The sequence goes on from NW_023601543.1 coordinate 46,602,882, forward strand.
TGTTTATAGTCTTTTCACACTGCAGCTTTGGGAAAACTCCATTCCTTGATTTGTGTTTGTGCTGGCCTTCCTGGTGTGCAGTTACTGCTGTAGAAAAGTATTAATAGCTTCATTTCATAGAAACATAAGTAACTTCCAGACACTTATGTAGAGGACTAAAAGTGCACCTGGTATTTAAGTAATCTGAACCAGTTCTGCAAGTGACTGTGTTTTGTATTACTGTGAAGACATGAAGATGTAGCTCATTACATTAAAGCGTGTTCTGCGTCACTTCCTCATTTCTGCATTCCCTCTCTGTCTCTTCTTTGGGTTTCCTTTCAGCAAGCAACTTCTCCATGCCCTTCATGTATTCCTTGTTCATAGGAATCCAGAAGTATCAGATTGAATGGGAAAGCATTGACATTTCTGGGCCAGGGGTCACAATTTCAAGTGCTTCTGTGTCCTGTGTGATGGAGGCTTGTGTGTCTGTGACAACAGGGAGTTTCCTTATTCACTCTTCATTGCTTCTGTTGAAGTTGACAACTTCCCTTCCCAATAAAAATTCACTTACACATCCTGAAAAAAAAAAATAAAGTCAGTATTCAACTGAAGCGCAGGACAAAGCTGACTATGATCCATTCTAGCATGAATTCCTGGGATACAAGAATAAAGCTGAAATTTTGTTAAAATAGCATCACAACTGCACATTTTCAGTATCGTTTTTATTTTTTTTTTTCTTTTATTTTTTTTTCCTTTAAGACACTATATATATTTTTTAACTAATAAATTTTATTTTTATATTCCTCATACAATTGCAACCCCCATTTTGACCCCAATCCCTCCCTCCACCCCTCACCCCCCAAAAAGTGTCTCTAGTTCATAGTTGTTTGTTGATTTTGATTTTCACTTTCTTATAGTTATTCATTTCCCTGGTCCCTTATTTAAGTTTTCTAGATTTCTGCTATGAGTGAGACCATCCGGTATTTTTCTTTTTCTTTCTGGCTTATTTTGCTGAGCATGATCCCTTCCAGCGCCATCCATGTTGCTGCAAATTGCATGTGTTTATCTTTTTTGAATGCTGAGTAATATTCCATGGTGTATATGTACCACATCTTCTTGATCCAGTCATCTATTTTTGGGCATTTGGGCTCTTTCCAAAGCTTAGCTATTGTAAACAGTGCTGCTATAAACATAAGGGTGCAGGTGTTCTTTGGAATTGATGTTTCTGTGTCCTTTGGGTAAATACCTAGGAGTGGAATTGCTGGATCATATGGAAGCTCTATGTTAGTAGGTCCAGAAATCTCCACACAGCTCTCCATAGTGGTTGGACCAGTTTGCACTCCCACCAGCAGTGCAGGAGAGTTCCTTTTTCTCCACACCCTCGCCAACATTTGTTGTTGCTAGTTTTCTTAATATGTGCCATTCTCACTGGTGTAAGATGGTATCTCATGGTAGTTTTGATTTGCATTTCCCTGATTACAAGTGATGTTGAACATTTTTTCATATGTCTGTTGGCCATTTGCATTTCCTCTTCAGAGAAGTTTCTTTTTAGCTCTTCTGCCCATTTTTTGACTGGGTTATTTTCTTTGTTGTTGTTGAGTTTCATCAGCTCTTTGCAGATTTTTGTGATCAGTCCTTTATCATTAGTGTTGTATGCAAAAATGTTCTCCCAGTTGGTGGGGTTTCTCTTTGTTTTTGTTATTGTCTCTTTTGTTGTGCAGAAGCTCTTTAATTTGATGTAGTCCCAGCTGTTGATCTTTGCCTTCACTATCACTGCTTTGGGTGATGTGTCTGTAAAGATGTCTTTGATGTGAATATCACGTAGTGTTTCGCCTATATTTCCTTCTATGTATTTTATGGTTTCAGGTCTTATGTCTAGTTCTTTAATCCATTTTGAGTTGATTTTTGTGTATGGTGTGAAGTAGTGGTCAAGCTTCATTCTTTTGCATGTAGCGACCCAGTTTTCCCAGCACCATTTACTGAACAAACTTTCTTTGCTCCAATGCATAGTCTTTGCTCCTTGTCAAAGATTAGTTGACCATAAATCTGTGGGTTTATTTCTGCATTTTCTATTCGATTCCATTGGTCTGTGTGTCTGTTCTTGTTCCAATACCATGCAGTTTTGATGATTATGGCTTTGTAGTAGAGTTTGAAGTCTGGGAGTGTGATGCCTCCATTCCCTTCTTTTTTTTTCAGGAGAGCTTTGGCTATTTGGGGTTTTTTTGTGATTCCATATGAATTTCATCAATAATTGTTCTATTTCTTTGAAGAATGACATTGAAATTTTGATTGGAATATCATTGAATCTGTATATTGCTTTTGGTAGGATGGCCATTTTAATAATGTTTATTCTTCAAATCCATGAGCAGGGGATGTCTTTCCATTTCTTTGTGTCTTCTTCTATTTCTTTTAACAGTGTTTTATAGTTTTCTTTGTATAGGTCCTTTACCTCTTTTGTTAGATTTTTTTTCCCAAATATTTGATTTTTTTTGTTTCGATAATAAAAGGGATGGTTTTTTTTATTCTTCTTCAGATTTATTGTTTGTGTATAGGAAGGCTACTGACTTTTGCGTGTTGATTTTGTATCCTGCCGCTTTCTGAACTGATTGATGATTTGAATTAATTTTTCTGTGGATTTTTTGGGGTTCTCTATGTATATTATCATATCATCTGCAAGTAGTGATAGTTTGACTTCTTATTTTCCTATTTGGATTCCTTGGATGTCTTTCTCTTGTCTTATTGCTCTGGCTAGGACTTCCAGTATTATATTGAAAAGCAGTGGTGAGAATGGACAACCTTGTCTTGTTCCAGATCTTAATGGAATTGCTTTCAGCTTTTCACCATTGAGAATGATACTGGCTGTTGGCTTGTCATAGATGGCCTTTATGATGTTGAGGTATGTTCTTTGTATCCCAAGAATTTCAAGGGCTTTTATCATGAATGGGGGTTGCACTTTGTCGAAAGCTTTCTCAGCATCTATTGATATTATCATATGGTTTTTATATTTCTTTTTGTTGATGTGTTGGATAACGTTGATTGATTTTCGGATGTTGAACCATCCTTGTGTTCCTGGAATGAATCCTACTTGGTCGTAGTGAATTATCTTATGGATACATTGTTGGATTCTGATAGCTAAAATTTTATTGAGGATTTTTGCATCAGTGTTCATTAGGGAGATTGGCCTGTGGTTTTCCTTTTTTGTGTTGTCCTTGTTTGGTTTTGGTATTAGTGTAATGTTGGCTTCATAGAACGTGTTTGGTATTGTCCCTTCCTTCTCAATTTTTGGAAGAGTTTGTGAAGGATAGGCACTAATTCGTCTCTGAATGTTTGGTTGAATTCATTTTAAATCCATCAGGTCCTGGGCTTTTGTTTTGGGGAAGGTTTTTGATTACCATTTCAATTTTGCTGCTTGTAATTGGTCTGTTTATGTGTTCTATTTCTTCTTTATCTAGCTTTGGGTGATTGTAGAGTTGTAGGAATTTGTCCATCTCCTCTAGATTGTTGAACTTGTTTCCATATAACTGTTCATAGTAGTTACTGATTATTCTTTTGATTTCTGCTGTGTCCGTTGTGATTTCTCCTCTTTCATTTATGATCCTGTTTATTTGTGCTTTCTCCCTTTTTTCCTTTGTGAGCCTTGCTAGGGGGTTGTCTATTTTATTGATTTTTTCAAAAAACCAGCTCTTGGATCATTGATCTTTTGGATTGTTTTTTTTTTTAGTTTCAATTTCATTTATTTCTGCTTTAGTTTTTATTATTTCTTTTCTTCTACTGGTTTTGGGTTTTTTTTGTTGTTCTTTTTCTAGATCTTTGAGCTTCGAGATTAGGTTGTTTCTTTGAGTTCTTTCTTGTTTCTTGATGTGAGCTTCTATTGCTATATATTTTCCTCTTATTACTGCTTTTGCTGCATCCCATACATTTAGGAAATTGGTGTCCTCATTGTCAGTCAATTCAAAGAATTTTTTTAATTTCTTCTTTGATATCCTCATTAGTCCAGTGGTCATCCAGTAGTGTGGTTTTCAATCTCCATGAGGTAGGAGAGGTCCTTGCCTTCTTTATATGTTTTTTTTCTAGTTTGATGCCTTCATGGTCAGAAAAGATGGTTGGTATGATTTCAATCTTGGTGAATCTGTTGATGTTTGTCTTGGGTCCCAGCATGTGATCGATCCTGGAGAATGATCCGTGTGTGCTTGAGAAAAATGTGTATTCCGTTTTTTTTGGGTTTAGTGTTCTATAGATGTCTGTTAAGCCCAAGCGCTCTAGATCCTTATTTAGAGCTTTAGTGTCTTTACTTATTTTTTGTCTCGTTAATCTATCCATTGTTGAAAGTGGTATGTTGAAGTCTCAGTAGTGGGAATTTTTTGAAGAATACACCTGAAGGGAGAAAGCATACAAACATACATTGTACAAAATGCACAATGATCTAAAATACATATGTGTGTGTACATATATAAATATTGGTGTTCCTTCATTTGGTGCATATATATTGATGAGTGTTATATCTTCCTGATGTGTTGATCTCTTAATTATTACATAATGTTCATCACTGTCTCTTGTTACCATTTTCAGCTAGAAGTGTATTTTTCCAATGTAAGTATGACGTCCCTGTCCTTTTCTTTGGAGGGCAAGTTCCCATTTGATGTAGGATTGTTTTCTAAGCATTTAGTTTAAGTGTATGTTTATCTTTGGAGCTCAGTTGGATTTCCTGGAGACAGAAACTTTGGTTTTATTTTTTGATACAACCAGCTACTCTGTGATTTTTGATTGGTCAACTCAGTTCATTTACATTTAGGATGATTATTTGTATATGGGGATCTGTTGCTGCTATTTTGTTTACTTGTTTTCTCTATTGATTTTCTTATTTTTTGCAGATTTTGTTCACTTTGGTTTTGATAGGAGTGATTATTCAACATTTTTTTAAGGGGGTCTAGTGTTTGCAAACTCCTTCAGCTTTTGTTTGTCTGGAATGGCCTTTAGTTCTCCTGTGCATCTGAAATAGAGTTTTGCTGGGTAATTTTCTTGTCTGATCGTTTTTATCTTTCAGGATTTTTGAATACATCGTTCCATTTTCTCTTTGACTACAGATTTTCTCTTGAGAAGTCTGATGTAAGCCTGATGGAACTCTCTTTATAAGTTACCTGCTTTTCCCTCCTCACCACCTTCAATATTCTTTCTTTGTCTTGTGATGGCACACTCTCTCAAGATGTTGAATTGCTATGTGTTGAATTTTTTTTGTCTGCCCATTTTTCTACTTGGTATCTCTCTATTTTATTGTTTTTTTTTTTTTTTCCAAATATCTCTACCAGTAATTTAAGGGGTTGAACTTTTACTTTTCCTACGGGTGGTACTGTGGTTTGTTTAGATATGTTTTGTACTCAGATGTTTTTTGCAGTTGCTGAGTCAGCAAGTTGTGAGATGGCCAGGAGGGGTCCAGATGTCAATATGTATGAGTTGGGGTGGGGTTGACTCATGTTTGTGGCACTGTTGACGTTACTCCACTCTGGTGTTTAGGATGACAGTCTCAGCAGTCACTGTGCTCTCAATGTGACTCACAAGGTAAGCACCAGTCCTAAGAGTGGTGAAGGGATAGTGCTGACCAGAGTGCTGCTCTGCTTTTATCTTTATTGGGGACTCAGCTTGTGGAAGTACCCAAGTCCCTCTGCATGTCTTTTCTCTCCTTTAAGGACATATGCCTCCACAGAATTTCTATAATCCTCTTCCTCTGGTCTTTGGCTTATCTGATAGCCCTGCCACCTGTGTCCCCTCCACCAGATCACAGCTCCCAGACTCCTCTCTCTACCACCTCTTTTCTGATATTCATAAATCTCCTTAGCATCACCCCTGTTGAAGTCTGCACTGGTTATGGTGTTCATGGTATGCTCAAGTCCCACTCCTATCCTCTCCTCAGCGCTATCTTTCCATGCTGTGTCGTTCTGGTTCACTGTTCCAAGAAGAGCAGCTAGTAGAAGGCTAAGTGATGCTGCTGCTGCTGCTGCTGCTGCTGGGGCCCATTTGCATACATGGCACTTGCCAGGGCCTGCTCCACTGCTTGCTATAATCTTTTGTGTCTGCAGATCCAAGCTTCTTCCTGGCATCTGCTGCTTACTAGAGCCTTCTAGGGCTTGCTGGGGTCTACTAAATCTGTGCTGATGTTGAGTTCTGATCTGCTGCTTGCCAGTGTCTGCTGGGCCCTATTGCATCTGTGTTGGTTGTCTGGTCTGTTCTACTGTTTGCTGGAGTCCTTTACCATCAGACACTGTCCCTAGTGTTTATTGGAGTAATCCATTTTTCCTTCAGGTGTTAATTGGTTTTATTCTGCTGTAATCTAGTATATACGGAGGAGTCAAGCCTGGTGTCGTCACTCTGTGGCCATCTTGCCATTTCTAATAAAAACATTTAAAAGTGATGAATTGTTCCCATAGTATTGGTGTGGCAGCAGCCCATAAATTTTAAAAAATAAGCTGTTTATTGGGATAGTTTTACATTTATAGAAAAACTGCAAAGACGATACCAAGTTATACCACTCACACAATTTTCCCTAATGTTAATATTTTATATAACCATACACACTTGTAAAATCTAGGAAATTGACATTGGTACATTACTATTAACTAAAATTCACATTTTATTTTGATTTTACCGGTTTTTCCTCTAACATCCTCTTTGTGGTCCAGGATCCCACCCAGTATACCACATTGCATTTAATCATCATGTCTTCTTAGTTCTCCTTTAGTCTGTGACAGATTCTTAGTCTTTCCTTGTTTTCATGTCCTCACTGTCATTTGAGGAGACTTGGTTAGGTATCTAGTAAAATGTTCTTCTGATTTTTCTCATAATTAGACTGGGTCTATGTGTTTGAAGAAGAATACCAGAGAGAGATGAAGTGCCCTTGTCATCACGTGATATTGATATCAACATGACTTATTGCTTATGAGGTTAATTAATCCTAATTCTTTGGTTAAGGTTGTGTCTTCCTGATTTCTCCACTGAAGTTTACTAATTTTCTCTTTCCTTATTCTAGTCTTTAGAATTGAGTTGTTAAGTCTAGCCCAAACTATGGTGTTTGGGAGGTGGAGAGGGGATTATGTTACATCTGGAGTAGAAGAGTGTCTACATAAATTATTTGTAAATTTTCTGTAAGGAAGAATTATCCCTTTCTCACCATTTACTTGTTTATTCAATCATTAATTTACATCAGTTGCACTCAAGTATATTTATTTTATACTTTGGATAATAATCAATATTATGTTATCTTTTTATTTTATTTTTTATTATAAATTTTACTTTTATATTTCCCATACAATTGTGACCCCCTTATTTTGACCCCAATCCATCCCCTCCCGGCCCCCCACACCCCATAGAGTGTTTCTGGTTCATAGTTGGTTGTTGATTTTGATTTTTACTTTCTTATAGTTATTCTTTTTCCTGGTCCCTTATTTTAGTTTTCTAGATTCCTGCTATGAGTGAGACCATCCGGTATTTTTCTTTTTTTTCTGGCTTATTTTGCTGAGCATGATCCCTTCCAGCTCCATCCATGTTGCTGCAAATTGCATGTGTTTATCTTTTTTGAATGCTGAGTAATATTCCATGGTGTGTATGTACCACATCTTCTTGATCCAGTCATCTATTTTTGGGCATTTGAGTTGTTTCCAAAGCTTAGCTATTGCAAACAGTGCTGCTATAAACATAGGGGTGCCTGATTACAAAAATCTATAAAGAGCTGATGAGACTCAACAAAAACAAAGAAAATAATCCAGTCAAAAAATGGGCAGAAGAGCTAAAAAGAAACTTCTCTGAAGAGGAAATACAAATGGCCAAAAGGCATATGAAAAAATGTTCAACATCACTTGTAATCAGGGAAATGCAAATCAAAACTACCATGAGATACCATCTTACACCAGTGAGAATGGCACATATTAAAAAAACTAGCAACAACAAATGTTGGCGAGGTTGTGGAAAAAAAGGAACTCTCCTGCACTGTTGGCGGGAGTGCAAACTGGTCCAACCACTATGTTATCTTTCTTATTCAAATTGTTCCAACTTTGCCTATTGAGAGCTTTTCCGAGATTGCTGTGTCTTTTTGACATGCTCCCATCTTGGCTTTTTTTTTTAAGTACTCCCTTTCATTCTGACACTTTAAATGCTCCAGGGTGATTTTATATTCCCATCTCTTTATATGCTCTCTTTATATTTTGTTCATTTTCCTAACACATTCTATTATTGTCTTTAAATTTCTTTTCTGAGCTTGTTCTAAGGAGAATATTTCTAATTCCTACTCAGTTGGGGACAATATCACCTCATTTCTCCCACTACCTAGCCCCTGGTGACCACCATTCATTCTGTTTCTGTGAGTTTGGCTTTTTTTTTTCTTAGGTTTCATGTATAAGTGAGATCGTATAGTTCATGTTTTCTATCTGACTTAATTCACTTAGTATAGTCCCCTCATGGTTCATCCATGTTGTTGTAAATGGCGAAATTTCCTTCTTTTTTATAACTGAATAATGTTCTATTGTGTGAAATGGAAAGGGGTTGGAAAAAATATTACTCTGTGTGTGTGTGTTGTCTCACATCTTTACCTGTTCATCTGTTGATGGACACTTAGGTTGTTTCCATGTCTTGTCTATTATAAATAATGCTGCAATGAATATGAAGATGCAGATTTTTTTCAAGATAGTGATTTCATTTCTTTTGGATATTACCCAGAAATGGGATGCAGGGTCATATGGCAGTTCTGTGTTTAATTTCTTGAGGAAACTTCACACTGTTTTCCATAGTGACCAACAATTTACATTCCCACAACAGTGCACAAGGGTTCTTATTTCTTCATATCCTCACCAACACTTGTTATCACTTTTCTTTTTGATAACAGCCATTCTAACTGGTGTAAGTTGATATCTCATTGTGGTTTTGATTTGCATTTCTTTAATGATTAGTGATATCGAGCATCTTTTCATGTACATGTTGGTCATTTGGTTGTCTTTGGAAAAATGTCTATTCAAGTCCTCTGCTTATTGTCAAATCAGATTAACTGTTCTTTGTGTTTTTTTGCTATTGAATTTTTGGAGTTTCTAAGTGGTCTGTTAACATTCTATCTTTTGCTGTGGTTTGTTTTGCCTGGCTCTGATATGGCCCCTTTCTAACTAGAAGGCTGTGACTGTGTTTTATAGCCTTAGGGTATGTCAGCTAAGTCCCTATGTCTAATTGTTCTTGAAAGATGTGTATAATCCATGTCCCCAGCATATAGATATGACTCTTGGGGGAAAGATTGAGGGAGTGTTTCTTATATATGATTGCCATAGTGCAGCAGGGTTCCTCCTGAGGGCTCTGGAACTGCTTTGCTGGGTTCTTAAGTGTGTCTTTCGTCGGTTGCCTTGTGAAGGAAGAAACATAGGTGTTTTTATTTACCCTTCTTAAATTTTCAGACGACAGCTTTAAGAAAAACTTTTAAGTAGGACTTAGTAAATATTTAAAATATAGATATAAAGTAGATCTTCCATAGTAGACTCTCAGGATGGCTGCAAATACTTTGGAATTATGGTGTTAGGAAACCATCATGAGGACAAGTGGCCTATGTCAATTGCCTCTGCCAACTGAAAAACAACCGTAAGATGCCTTCAATTTATCTGAAAGGTGTGTTTTTTAATGGAGAGGTGAGGACACAATGAAACCTTTAGGAGACAGGAGATTACCACACAGAAACTTGTAGAAGAAGTTTATAGCAGCATTATTCATAATAGTCAGAGTGGAAACAACCCACAAGTCCATCAGCTGCTGAATGGATAAAAAATGTGGTATACACGTGCAATGAAATGTTATTCAGCCACAAAATGAGTGATGTACTGATATGTGCTACCATGTGGATGGATCTTGAAAACATTATGCTAAAAGAAAGAAAACAATCACAAAAGACCACATATTTTACAATTCCATTTATATGAACTATCCAAAATTGGCATATCCATAGAGACAGAAAGTAGACTAGCAGTTGACAGGGGGTGGGAAATGGGGGAATGGGGAGTGACTGCTAATGTGTACTGGATTTCTTTTGGGGGGTGCTGAAAAGTGTTTTAAAATTGGAGAGTGATCATGGTTGCTCAACTCTGGGAATATAATGAATACTACTAAATTTTATACTTTAAATAGGTTAAATTTGTGGGTGAGGAATTCATCTCATTTTAAAAAATGCATTAAGACAAATCAACAGTGACAACAAGAGTGGAATCCAGTTATCGCTGGATTCCTATCGGACCTAGGGGTTGGGGTTCAGAGAGGAAAGCCTGTGGGGGCCAGGGCAGGCAGAGATGCTTGTCTGAGGAATGACTGAGTAAAACTCCTCAGGGACAACAAGGGCAAGGGTCTGTGGCAAGGGAGAACTGCCTAATGTTTCCCTCATCTCCCCATTTTGGTTAGCAGCAAACGATTCTCCCCTCCAAGGCACACGCACTTGGGCACGCAGCCCCTCCAGTTACAGGAAAAGCAGCTTCGCAGTCTCTGAGAAGCCATACTGGGTCTTATGCTGGTCAAACAGTTTCTGCAGGGCATCCAAATAGAGTGTGTGGTATTTATTCACCATCTCCTGGCTTGGATTTTCGATTTGCGGCAGTGGCAGAGGTTCCCCGACTGTCAGGAGAGATGGGTAAATAGCAGGGCAAACGTTAATCTTCTCTTCCTTGAACCTCCTCTGAGCCTGATCTTATCCTATTGCATTGCTAGTCCCCAACCCCATTTCTGCTGCCATTCTTTGGTGGGGGCAGGGTGGGGAGGACCGATATTGAGGCTGAGAAAGAGCTGAGGTGACCTGGGGGCTGAGAGCACCACTCACCCACAGTGATGATAGGCAGCCGGTATGGCAGGAGCCCAATGGAGCCTTGGTGGAAACCTTGTCCATAGAAGATACACCAGTAGAAGCCAAAGATACAGCGGAAGCAGCTCTGGACCTTGTACATCCAGCTGTCTGGATGGAACTGCACCTGCTCGTACACCTCAGTTTCTCCAAAAATAAAGGTAGGAACCAGATGAACCCTGTAGGAAAACCCCAATTTATTTCTGAAACACGGGTTACGGTAGAAATCACTCAGGAAGAACATTTGTTCTTGCACTAAACAGCTCCCATATTTAGTGTCTTTTGTCCTGAAATTTTCAAGGCTAGTGAGAGCGCTATCCCTGGGCCAGGAGGACAAGGGCAAGGCATGGGGGTGGAGGGAAGAGGAGCTTGGGTAGAGATCCCCAGAGACCTACATCCTGCAAAGGAAAGCTTCCAGGTGTCGGAGAGGCGACAACCTGACTCTGTTTCTTCTAGGAAGGAAGTACAGAGAAAATGATAATTTTGCACTGACAATTATATGATTTGTCCCTCACCCACAGGGGTTATGTGTAAGGTATTCTGTCTTGGGATTAGATCAGAAAAGAGAGGCCAGGGGACTCCACCCTGACAGTGCCTTAGGTATGGTGTCAAGCTCTGTAAGTTTCCTTCCAGAGAAAAGAGAACATAGTCTCTCTTATACAAATACAGTCTCTCTTATACACAGTCTCTCTTATACAAATCTCTCAGCACTCTGGCTTATGTTACCTTACTGGTTCCTCATAGCAGAGATATTGGAGGATATGGGGAGGGGGTTTCTTTTATCTTACAGATCCAGAAATCAGGTTCAGTAGGGAAAGATCACTCAAGTAGTCAGTGAGTAGCAGCACCTGAAGTGGAACCCAGGACTCCTTTCTCCCTGCTCAGAACTCTCTCCTCCACATTATACTTGAAACTGATGAGCAGGCCACTCAGCTAGGTCCATAGAAGAAACACCTCCTTCTCTGCTGTGCATACAAACCCCCCGCGCTTCTGAAGGATGAGGGTAGTGGTGTTGGGCACACTTTTCAGGGCCTCTCCTACCCCTCCCACTACAAAACCACAGGGGCAATTGTCCCTGTGTCCAGTGAGCAGGCCTGCTCACAGAATGGGGCACTTCTCAGCTCTAATTTTGGGCCCCTGTTCTTTACTTCCTCTGTTTATCTCTAATTCAGAGTGGCTAATGTTTGTCAGTTGCTTCCTCTCTGCCACACACATGGTGGGTGTTTTCTGTTATGTGCTTAGCTCTTGCAGCCCGCAATAACCCAATGAAATAGGTGCAGGTGTGATGTGGGTGCATCTCTGTTCTAGAGGAGCCCTAGCCAATTGATGTTGAATCTGTGTTTCTGGTTTGGCTTCTTGAGAAGTGGTTCAGTTAAGTCTAGAGTGGATGCCCTTAACCTTTTTGAAATTCTATGGCTAGCTCCCCCACTCACTAGTAAGTTCCTTGAAGGCAAGACTCAAGTTTGACACATGTTGACACATGCTATTAGGTCATGTTGTTCAGATAAGGCCCACCACCTTTTCCCTGGGAAGCACACTTACCCATGCTGGAGGGCTGTGCGTACAAACCCCCTGCGCTTCTGGAGGATGAGGGTAGTGGTGTTGGGCACACTTTTCAGGGCCTCTCCTACCCCTCCCACTACAATGCCCACGAGGTTACCAGTACCGTGGCTCAGCATATAGTCAATAGCTGACTGACTCACAGGGCACACGCCTAAAGAGAATGAATCAGAGAGAGGCACAAAGTGATGAGAAGTGGGGAAAATGGCTGAGAGGGAACCCCTCTACTCTATGCCTCCTTAGCTTGCTCACGTGCCCTCTGTTTCCATGGGTCTCAGGAGAAAAATCAATGAAATGAGACAAGGGGAAGGTTGTAGGCAAACAACAATTTCACTCTGAGGTAATATCTCCACTTTGCAGGAGGCACTGGGTTGAAACTATAGTAGGAAGCTTTCCAGAGGGACTTTTGGAATCTCAGCTGTAACTGTTACTATTACCAGCAAGTAATTGCTATTACTAGCAAGAACTGTTATTTATCAAGCATATACTCTGTCACAAGCACTATAGCTACCACTTGACTTGTGTTTTCTCATTTAGTCATACCACATCTGAGGTCGGACTGTTATCCTCAGCATCGCCTTACAGATGGGGAAACTGAAACCAACAGTCTCAGTGGTTTGCCCAAGACCTCATGGTAAGAGGCAGAGCCAGGATTCAAGTCCAGGCAGTTTAACTCCAGAACATATGCTTCTACGTACTATATTATGGCAATGGGGGATATTCTGGGGGGTGGGGATGAGAGGTCGGGGATGGGACTTAAAAAGGTGCATCTCCAGAGAGAGAAATGAGCCAAGAACTCCAGCAAGTGTGGTCACGAGCACCTTTGGCCATCAGGTAGTCTCTAATAAGGGGGACCTTGAAGAACCAGGACAGCGTGGCCAAGTATGGAGTGATGCCTGGGAAGATCTTCGAGAAGCCTGTGGCCTCAGTGCAGAAGTTGCAGAAGGCGCCATAGGTCAAAAGGCCATGGGGGTGAATCCCCATGAGGTAGTTGTGCTCAGGTGGCAGGTCTTTAGTCTTCACTATCTGCAGTCATGGAGAGAAATGCCAGAGGTGTTGGAGTGAGATCACATGGGGGAGCAAGGGTGAAGACCCTTCAGGGATCAGGGAACTCTCTAAACCAGAGCTTGGTAATAGCCAAGTCCTGAGGGGCTCCTGGGGGCTGTCAATAGGTTTCCTTAGGTCCTGAGAAACCAGGTAGTTAGAAGTGCTGGGCCCTTTGTCTATGGCTGGGAGTAGTCTCGCCCATTCGTGTCAGCACACTTATGTACGTTATCACTTTCTATGGATGCTTTATACAAAAAAAGTTTGGATATCTCACTGTAAAAATCAAGGCAGAGTTGTCTTCTCTGAAGAGTGCCCAGAGGATCATGTCGCAGTCCATTTCTACCTCTTCCTGGTATTTTCTCCCCTGAACTTCCTTACAAGTGTCTGCCTAAGTCATTTTTATTCAACTTTGAAAACGCTGCTTAGATATCAACACATCGGCAAAGACTTTCCTAACCTCCCATCTGAACTACCTGTGTGCCTTGTGTACTCATCCATGCTCTCCAGTAGATGTGAACTCCTTGATGGCAAAGGGTCACATCCTGGTCACTTCTCTATACCCCAAACATAGTGCAGAGTATGCGTTCAACCCATATTTGTTAAACTAAGCAGAACTGTATTTGTTTTTCTGCCCATGTCAAGTGGTGAATCATGCTAGGGCATCTAAAGTGTCCCGTTAGAGTAGTGAGGTCCAGTGGAAAAGTTGGATCCTGAAGTATGTCTAGCTTGCACTGAGAGGTCTCTAGGATGTTAGTTTTCCTCAGGGACAATCCTAGACATTTGGCACAAATACCTAACAGTTGGGGAAATTTAAAAAACCCTGGGGGTACATATACACCATGGAATGTTACTCAGCATTCAAAAAAAGATAAACACATGCAATTTGCAGCAACATGGATGGTGCTGGAAGGGATCATGCTCAGCGAAATAAGCCAGAAAGAAAAAGAAAAATACCGGATGGTCTCACTCATAGCAGGAATCTAGAAAACTTAAATAAGAGACCAGGAAAATGAATAACTATAAGAAAGTGAAAATCAAAATCAACAAAAAACTATGAACCAGAGACACTCTATGGAGGGTGGGGCGCGGGGAGGGGAGGAATTGGGGTCAAAATAAGGGGGTTGCAATTGTTTGGGGAATATAAAAATAAAATTTATTTAAAAAAAAAAAAAAACAAAAAAACCCTGGGGAAGTGACACTTACTGTGATGGGAAAATAGTCCCTGATGTGGGTCCAGACACACCAATTCCGTACCCAGGCTGAACGTCTGCCACCTGAGACAGAAATACCAATGGGGGACTGTGTCTGTTTCCCAACCCTACCCCTCCTGCTCACCCTGGTTTTCCCTTGCAGCTTGGTGTGGCGGGGGTGGGGGGTGGGGGGACATGCCTCTGCTGGTGGAACAGGAGGAAAGCCCAGGGTAGTCCTGACTGACTCAGCTCCTGTGGTTCTGGGAATGTAGATGAAGGGCCTGTGGCATGGTGAGTGGGACTCCCAAGTTACAGGTTAAGATGGAACATGTTAAAGCCCTGTTCTTTCTAGGTCCATAAGTCTTACCTTGATCTGGGGTCTTCCAGTCCAGGAACAACCAGACAAAGTAAAGAACTGGTAGCAGCCAAAATGATGTAAACAGCAGGTAAAGGAACAATGGCACCAAGATGCAAACTGATAAAGGAGTAAGTCAAATTGGACCTAATTTGTAGTGTCAGCACAAGGGACCATGTCCATACCCACTAAGAATCCTCCAAACAACTCAAGCTTCTGGTCCTGGCCTGCACAATCCAGCTACTGCCCATCCATTATTTTTGTCTATGTGTCCCTCAAACATTTCCTTTGTCATCTACCATATACCACCCTTATTTATCTGCTTACCACAAGCCATCCTTATCCACTTGCCCCCTTGTGAACTCACCATCCCTCTACTCCTACTACCTGCCTGTTACCAGTTTTTGCAATTTGTCCACCATTTTTTCTTTCTTGTCTCCTGTCTCCCTTCCTATCTATCAGCCCTGAACATTTGTTAAACCACTAGTCCACTCTTCCTTGCCCATATACTATCCATATCTCTCCATCCCCTACCCACAGGGCATCTGCGTCCCTCCACTGTTTCCCATCCACCATTCCTGTCCTTTTGCCCATTTACCATTCTTTGCATTATGTCTGTCTCCCCCCAACCCATACTAGCACCACTCCTGTTCCAGAATAGAAAACTGTATGGTTTGAACACAGGCAATACTTCTCTAAGTCTATAACGCTAATGCATCCCTTGTCCCAATTCCCATGCTTCTTTGTAGTCATGAACATATCATGCTTATTCTGAGCCTCGTTCTCCCTCCTCAGATAGTGAAGGTTAGGAAGTGTCTGAAATTAACTGGATTTACTTCACATCCATCACAACCCCATTCCACTCCCCTGCCCATCTTCTCTTTCTCTTGGAACTATCCCTTTTCCTTCTCCAGCACACTCAGAGAACTCAAGACTCCTTGACTTACTCTATAGTACCATCTTAGATGATTAAGGTCAGAGGTGATACCTCCCATGAACATAAAAATCACCCCAGATCTGACTCTGGTCTCTGACTCTGGCATCTTGCCATGCACTCTTAGATTGGTACTCACATATGGCAAGGTAGCTCAAGGGCCAATGCAGAAGCACCAGACTCTGGAAGTATTTAGGCTGCTTGGAACAATGCATGATGCCCAAGAATCTGAGGAAAATGAAGATCTCAGAGCAGTGTTTTAGCCAAAGATGCCACCAGCCTCTGGAGGAGAGCTCGATACTGAACACATAACTATGAGGATTTTTCACCTGCCCTCTCCACTCCTTGTTCTGTCCCACACCTACCACCCACTGCAGAGGGTAGGCTTTCAACCACCAAGGACTGCCCCATCAGGTCTGAGCCCTGGGCCCTGCCCATTTGATCTCTGACCTTCTTTCCTGGAATTATTAGGACATCAGTGTGGAGAAAGGTGACAAGGACTGCCATCCAGTCCTAGTGACCCAGAGGTCTAGAGAGGAGACATACTATACACAGGCCACTCAGGGGTTGTGACCCCAGTGAGATAGATGGCTGCTGGGAAGGGAGTTCTGTGGGCTTGGGGTCACAGATACCAGGGCTTAAGTCTATTGAGACTGATGGTTGTCCTGAGGCAGCCTGGCATGGGGCTGTCCCCTTCTTTTTAACTTTCTATTACAGGAATTTCCAAATGCACACCAAACTAGGCAATATGACAAATTTTCATCTTTGTGTTTATCTTCAACATTTTGCCATGCTTGTTTTTAACATTTTGCTATGCTTGTTTCATCTGTCATGCCACTCATTTTTCTCTTGGAGGATTTTAAAACAATTCTAAGCTATGTCATTTTATCCCTAATTACTTCAATATACATCTACAAAGTATGGATATTTTCTTTTATAATAAGAATGTCACTATTATCCTGAACACATTTAATAATTCTTTAATAATATGTACTATCTAGTCCACTTTAAATGTCATTTTAGAGTTGGTTCATTTGAATCAGTATCCAAAGAGCCACTGATTATACTTGAATATTATATCTCTTAAATCTCTCTAATGTTTTATTTAAGGTTTATAGTCTAATTTCATTTTTATATATAATTATTTTTAAATTATTATTGAAGTATCATTATTTTTACATCCCGTTTTAAAAAGATTTATTTATTTATGCATACAAGAACTGGGTGTAAGCCAGAGGTGCAGGGTGGGGTGGGGATGGTGAGAGGATTCACCAGAGACAGAGTGGGGAGCAGAACAGGCAGATCTACTGAAATACACTGCTGAGAGGAGCAGTGGGCAAGACAGGAGGGGTCTGCTGCATACCATATGGGTTGCTCCCTGGCTGGCCAGGATTGAACTCATGTTGCAGTGGCTGGCAGTAGCTTGATAGCACTGTCTTTAACCCCTGAATCACCAGGGAGGCCTTCATTATTTTACGCCCTTGCTAGTATTTTGACAGTATAGGATAATCCTACCCCTGCAGCAGCACCCATAGTTCTCTACCATAGTCCATTGTGTAGTCCCACATGCCCCATTTCTGGCCCTTTCTTCCCCTTCCCCTCTAAAAGCTGAAGATCAATGGTCAGTTCTCAAGCGTTGGTTTTAAGGTTTGTCTCTGTCTGACCTTTTGTTGGTTTTTCTATATTCCACATATAAGTCAAGGGAAGGGGAGGGTATATATCTTTCTCTTTCTAACTTATTTCACTGAGCATAATCCTTTCCTGCTCCATCCATGTTGTCGCAAATGGCATGAGTTTGTCTTTTTTGATCACTGGGTAGTATGGTGTAAGCTTCTAGAGGGGTAGGGAGCATATTTTATTTGCCAATGCATCTGCCCTTAATATCTTGAAAACCATAGGCACCCAATATTGAGTGGACAATCAATGAGTGAGTGTTCCAGTTTGAGGTCTGTGATCAGGATGGTTTCTGATAGGTAATAAATGCACGGGAATACTATAGGAGTGTGTGTTCTTGGGACAGGAGTGGGGGACAAAAGGTTGTACATCAATAGAGGACAATGGGGCATATTATAAAAGGGGAGAAGGAAGAATGAGGGAAAGGAAGGCAAGTGTTGACTTTTGAGTTAGTTTGACGAAAGATAAAGTCCAGCACACTTCCCCTCTCGGGTACCTGGAGGGCTCCCCCCACTCCAGGTCTTCCTGCTGATTGGATGCCAGTATGGCCCTTGAGCAAATGTGAGCACTCGGGTATTGCAGCATCCCCACCGATGTAGTGTGGACATCCCTGTGGTTGAGGGTGGGCTTAGCTCCTGGTAATGCAAAGGATATTAGCATTCTGTCTCTCCTTGACAGAATTCTCTGAGCCTATATCAACTCCCTCTCCATGTTCTCACAACCTTGCAGGACTTCTGCTGGGTTAACTTTTAATAATGTGTGCATTTTCAGTTGTTCCCATTTCCTCCTGCACCTTTGAAAAAAAGATTTGTTCTTAAGAAGCCTACAGAGAGTTGAACTGGACATATATATTTCCTTCTAGTAGCAGATCCCATCCTTTGCTTTAGTGTCATGAACTTACACGTGATAGTAGTTGTAGTGTTAAAATCTATTGATTGAGAACTATATAATAAACTAAAGTACTTTGAGTACACATGATGACAGTATTTGGGGAAAATATGTGCAAGCATATTATTTATTCGTTGTTGACAATGCTTGGGCCATGAAGAAATTTCCAGAACCTTGTAACAATTTAGTTATTCCCCTCCCCATTCCCCAGTGTTTTTCTGCCTACAGGTTGGAAAGAGTAGCTTGATTGTGTTTTCCTCCAAATGAAATTGATTTATTGTTCTTTTTTATTATTATAGTAATCTCTGTAACTTATTGGTTTCAGATTACTTGGGAAAGCATAAAGGAAACAAAAGTTACTTATAATCTCACTGCTCAGAAATAACCACAGTTAAGTGATAACATCCTAGTATCTCTCTTTCTTGGCCTTTTTTTTTCTGTACAGACATAGACATTGATATAGTGTCACTATCGAGTTAGGTTCATGTGTTTAACACTAGGTGTGTAAGTGCTGCCATGTAAAAGAATTATGGCAAATTTCTTAACCTGTTAGTGTCGCAATCTCATCTGTGAAAATAGGATTATAATACCTACCTGCATCATAAGGTTGTCATGAATAAAACATTTTGCTCAGTGCCTTCCTCATGTTTATGCTAATATTTAAAGCTCAATAAATATTAGTTATTACATATAACTTGTTAGTCAATATGGATTCATATTCTACATACTATTTTTTCACCTAATGGTATATCGTGGACATTTTTCATGTCCATTTCTACTGTAACGTTATAAATTGCATTTTCTTGTATGGATATCCTGTAATTTATCTAACCGATATCTTGTGGGGAAGCACTAATTTTATTTTATTTTATATTTTTAAAGATTTTTATTTATTTATTTATATAAGCACTGGGTACAGTCAGAAGCGCGGGAGGGTAGGAGAATTCACAGAGCCAGAGTGGGGAGCAGAACAGGCTGAAGGACCGAAGTACACTGCTGAGGGGAGCAGCGGGGCGCGGCAGGAGAGGTGTATGCGCCATGTGGGACCCTCGCCGGTGGCTGGGGATCGAACTGGCGCTGCAGAGTCTGTGGGCAGCCTCGCAGCCCAGCGCTCAACCGCTGCGCCACCGGGGAGGCCCAGCACTAATTTTAGACATGCCTCTTCCACTGTCTAGCCAGACTTCAGGTTTTTAATGGTAAGTAAAAGGTCGCTGAGCAGAAACCTCATCCATACCTAGCCTTTGAAGTGGCTCTGCTCAGTTTCCTCTCTCCCAGCACTTCTTAGGACTTACAGTTGCAGCAGGTGGGATACTTTCTCAAACCTCCATTAACCTGGACAAGGCCCAGGGACCAGGTAGCCCAGGCGGCTGTCAGTCTCTCTCTCCAAGGAGATGACTGGCTCTGAGAGAGGGCTGTTTCTCTTCTCCAAAGAGCTTGGGAACCAGGTATCATGAAGGTGCCCCAAACTTCATTACACCTGGCAGGGCTGCTGCTAAAATTCACCTTGGCTCATGCTGAGGGAATGTTTAAATGCAAGCCAAGTCCAGGACTAATGTGTGTTGTGAGAAAAATATGACTGATAAGCTGTGGATTCCTGAGATCAACCTATACCCAGGAAAATCTGGAGTAAGTAATCTGTTTTATCAACATGTTGGCGTCTATGCTTTCAGATTGCTTTCTTTTATTTTTGAGAAAAAGATCAATCCAGTCTCAGCTGAACTAAGGGTGTGAGTGATTTGCAATTTCCTCAGCCAGAGACTTTCTGGGGCATCCTAGATGAATTAATGCTGTATGGTGTGTGCAGAAATTGCCAAGTTGGGGGTGGCAGGAATTGAGGATTTGTTTAGTGCAGTGTGATAGCTTTGATCATCCTGAATTCTACCAAAGAAAATGGAGCGATGCCCAAAAGAAATTAGAAAAACTGAAAATGTGGGGAATTGGTTGTTAGTAAGTACAATTATCCTTTCTTTACTTTCTTTTTAATGTAACCTCACAGATTTTATTAATAATAATTCTTGATTGATGATATTCTCTTCTCATTTTATGGATGCTTCTATCTGTCTGTCTGTCTGCTTATCTATCTATCTATCTATCTATCTATCTATCTATCTATCTATCTATCTATCTAATTTCATCTCATCTCATCTCAATTCATTTTTTTTCCAGTAGGTTTTCCCCTCTTGAGCACTTTACTGCTTTCCCCTGGCTCACAATCTAGCAGCTAATTGTCTGACCTTGGCCTTTACTTCCTTCTCCAAGGGCTAAAATTACTTTCTTGCTGCTACAATTTTGGTAATGGAGTTCTTTTCCTTATCTTCAGTTTCTGACCTGGTTAGGATTCATCAGAGCATCACCAAATCTTTGAGTTCTGCCACAATAGGATGAGGACAGCAGATAGTCAAAATAGGTCACAGAGAAGAATAGACAGGTGTTAATGTTCCCCTTTTGCCACCAATGCCTAGTCACATGAAGATCTAGGCAAGAAAAAACAAAGCAGAGCCATTCCAAAAGGTGACACAGCCTGTAGAAACTACTCAGGTCTAGCTCTAGCTCAAAGGTGAGTGGAGACAGAAAGGCAAGTGATGTTGATGTCCCTGTCCAGGTGACTGGAACAATTAGACAGGAAGGAGTCTTGCCATTTTCCCATCCTCTTTGGAATGTGACCTGTCATGCAGTGTCACTGGCCAACTTGAGCTTATTCACTCAGTGACTCTCCTTGCCTCTGGCTATCTGCCTATTCCTTCTAAGCTTATTTTGCATACTACACAATGAGGTGAATTCATGCTGTATGGTGTGTGCAGAAATAGCCAAGTTGGGGGTGGCAGGAATTTAGGATTTGTTTAGTGCAGTGTGATAGCTTTGGGAGAAAAATCCAGAGTTTGCAAAGAGATAACCTGTCATATCACTGAATGTGGCCAGGCAAATGCTAACTGGGAAGCTGCTTCAGTTTCCTATTAGTCGTTGGACTCTAAGGGACAAAGAACTGATCAGCCTGAAGAGGAACAGTGTATTGTCTGCAAACTGTCTAGTGCTTATGTACCATCAATGGTTTCTTTCTACCTCACAAACTAGACACAGGTAATAGCCATTTGTCTTGTACATTATACCCCTGACATAGTGTTTACCCTA
Source organism: Talpa occidentalis (assembly GCF_014898055.3). Lineage (NCBI taxonomy): Eukaryota > Metazoa > Chordata > Mammalia > Eulipotyphla > Talpidae > Talpa > Talpa occidentalis. The sequence goes on from NW_023601543.1 coordinate 46,624,481, forward strand.
CTGGCCCCTTGATGTTGCTGGAAGATTTTTCTCTCCTTCTTCACTCTTGGTGTCAAAGAGACCACAAGAGTCATAAGGAATCATAAAATTCTTCATCTTATCTTCTGGGAGAAACTAGCTAGTAAATAGCTGGACATTTTCAAGGTCTCATCATTGTCTTATAAGGTATAGTTCACTTGCCAGAGTTACTGTAGCTGCTGGTTGCTGGGTGGAAAGGGCTTCCCTTTAGTTTGGGAAGTGGTAATATTGTTCTCATATTGTTCTTTTAAAAATTTTTATTATTGACATAACTTTGGTTCATAGCACTGTATATTATTTAGAGGACTAGGTTCACACCTCTTCAGATGGACATCACCACACCACACCCACCACCAGAACACCCATCTCTCTTTACCATAGACCACTCGGTCCCCTCACCCTTTGTCCTCACCATCCCCTGCCCCAGTCACCTCCATTAGTCTTATTTTCAGGCTTTGTCCTGTTTTTGTTTTATCAATACCTTTGTTTTGTTTCTCTATAGTCCACATGAGTGAAATCATCTGTTATTTGTCTTTCTCCCTCTGGCCTATTTCACTTCGCATAATCCTCTCCAGTTCCATCCATGCTGTCGCAAACAGCTCATGTTTTTAACCTGTTCTAGAGAAACAAAACCATGTATGGTTTATTCAGCCTATGGGAATGAGAAAAACACCTGTCATGTCACTACACCATACCTTGTTTAAATGCAGGATACCGGAAGCTCTAAGAGGGACCAAGACTTAGAAGTGGAGCTGCAGGTTGAAAACTCAAATGTCCCACATTAGAAATGTGGGAACAGGTTGAGAATTATAATAGGGAATGATGGGCATGGTGGTGAGCCAGATGGGGTGTGCTCATTTTAAAGGGCTTCAAAGTTAGTTTTCCCAACTTTTTCTTGGAAAAAATTTCAAGAAATTTGGAAGAATAATATGATATACTCTTTTACTAAACTTGTATATTGTATACTATATTGTAGTATTTACTATATTGGAGTATTTACTATATATTTACTATATATATTATACCATTAAAGTCGGCATATCACCTACCTCTTCAACAATTGTCAATATTTTGCACATGTATCTGCTCTTTCTGCATATATACATATATACATACATACACACATATAAATGTTTTTCCTTTTCTGATCCATTTCAAATTGAGAGAAAATACAACTATTGTCTAAACAAAAAACACAACTGCAAACCGATGTGGCCCAAGGGTTGCTAATTTGTGACCACTGGGAACGGGACTGGTATGAATGGCACAGACCAAGTGTGGAGTCCCAGGAGGACATCCTAGTTGTCTAGTTAACATTGAAAGATGTGACATGGAAGAAATAATGAACTAACAGAAATAAGCATGGCCTTTTTCAGATCTGCTGTGCAATGCATGCTTGTATGCTTCTCCTTCCAGGTGTACTGAATTTGATATTTCAAATAGTTTCTTCATTTTTGCCTTTGTCTTGACACTCTTATAAATGTGTAATTTGTTTAGTTGAGTCTTCTGCCACTGAAATTCTTCTGCCTTTCTGATGCTATTTGAAACATCAAGTTTGTCTGCATTTAATTCAGAATCCTTTTTTTTGTGGGCTTTTTCTATATTCAATGTCTTTAGTGAAGAACTCTCTTTGCTCCTGGATCTCCTTTCTGAGATCTTGTGCCTGCCTGTCTGCCTTTAACTGACCTTTCAGTATCTTATTTAACATTTTTAAATATTGTTTTGAAGTCATTTTCAGATAGTTGCTCTCTTTCCGTCTCCTTTGTATTTGTCTCAGGAATTCTGTCCCTCTCATTTTGCTTTTCCATCTTGTGTTGAGATGTCCTTTGCTTCCAAGGCATATATAATACCTTATTTATACCTTCTGGCTGCATGTGTATCTGGTCAGGGTGCTGGGGATTTATCTTTGTCCTTTTCTTAGTTTACCTTGGTGTGAGGTGGAGGTGGGAGGAGGATTTAGGGCTTTAATACTAGATCCTGGTTTGAGGAGTGACATTAGTCACCTCTACCCCTTGCTTTGTTCCACAGAAAGCTGTGTTCTATCCTTAGGTTCTCTTCACTTCTCTATTTTTCCTTTCTTCAGAGGGTCTCAATCTATGAAGCTTGGGCTTTCCAGTGGGAAAGGAAATGTCAGGACCAGCAAATTCACAGTTCAGGAATAATTTGCACTTCAAAGTGTCAATGGCAGCACAATGTGTGTAGTGGGCACATGTGTGCCTATTTACCATGATGGTCACCCACAGTGGCCACTGCTGCTCCAACCTTGCCTCCCCTGTTGCTTCTGCAGGACTGGGAAGTATATGCATCCTTGGTTTTCCTCTCCAGAGGACTAGTGAGTTAGCTCTAAAGTCCTTCTTTCTGTTGTTGGGCTTTTTTAAGGAGTCCAGCCTGCTTTGGCCTGGCTTTTCTTTGATCTCTTCCAGGAAGGGGAGGGGAATGAACTTTCAGTGGCCATACAGTCCCCATTGCAGGCTTCCCAATTTCCTGGGTTAGAGTCTGCCGAGCTCCCACTCTTCTGGCACAAAATTTCTCCAAGGAATTTCATACTGTCCGGGCTTTTCCTCCATGTGGCTTGGGAAATCGATCCCCAACCCAGACGCGTTTCCCCTCACTGCCTTATTCTTTCCCCTCAGTGGCCACCAACAGTTCTTGAACTCTCGGAGGATGTTCTGGGGCTATGTAGCTGGTTTGAAGTGTATGGGTTTTCCTACGAGCACAAAACAATTTTCTTATAGTTGTTTTCAAGAGAGAGGGTAATTACATTCTCTCTATTCCACTATATTATCAGTAGAGTCCCAGTTTTTTCTCCTTCTTTCCATTGTTGTGAAATATATCATGCATATGAGTTGAAAGAACAACAATGAGAACATCAGTATATCTTCCATCCAGCTAAAGAAACAGTATGCTACTGGTGCTTTGAAGATCCCTGCATGCCTTTCCCTGATCTCATTCCCTTATTTCCTTCCCCATCACATATAATCACTGTACTAATGTGCTTGTTTATCATTGCCTTGCTTTTATTCTTAGTTCCACCACATATGCATATTTGCCTCCCTAAACAATCATATTGTTTCATTTTGCCTACCTTTGACATATATAATGGACCCTCTGTATCTTTGGTTTCTGCATCCATGAATTCAGCCAACCTTGGATCACTAGGCCTGCAATGGTTGTGTCTGAACTGAATGTGTACATACCTTTATTTCCTTGTTGTTATTCCCTAAACTATAAATAGCAGTAAATACCAACTATTTACAATCTTTTATATTGTATTACATATTATAAATAATCTAGAGATGATTTAAACTGTATGGGAAGATGTGAATGGGTTATAAGCAAATACTATGCCATTTTGTATAAGGGACTTTGATCATCATGGATTTTGGCTTCTGTGGGGATCTTGAAACCAGTCCCCTGAGAACACTAAGGAGCAATTGTGTATCTATATATAATATTCTTCTCTGACTTGATTGTTTTTATTGAAAACTAAAATTTTGAGATTCTTCTTTGCTGACACATATAACTCTATTTTTAATGTTCCATTATGTGTGTATCAGTGGATATATGACAATTCATTCATCCGTGCTCTCATTGATGGACATTTGAGTTACTTCCAGCTTGTTTTTACTTTTTACTGTTATTTGCCATGTTTCTAGGATATTCTTATACATATCTTCTGGTGTTCATAAGCAAAGTTCCCCTAGGATATATGCTTAAGAGTGGAATTGCTGAATCAAAGTGTCTGTGCATATTCAGTTTTACTGGATAATGCTAAATTGTTTTCCAAGATGTATCAATATATGCTTGCACTGGAGGGTGAGTTCACATTGCTTTATATCCTAACACTTGGCTTTAACTTATTTAAATGTTTGCCAGTTTAACTGGAAAAAAATTTTATTATGGTTTTAATTTGTATTTTCTCAATTACCAGTGAAGTTTAGCATCAGTCAGTTCACATGTGTATGGACAACATTTCTTTTTTCTTTTTTCAAATTTTTTAAAGATTTATTTATTTATTTATTTATACAAGCACTGGGGTACAGTCAGAAGTGCAGAGGGTGAGAGAACTCACCAGAGCCAGAGCGGACAGCAGAACAGGCAGACTGACGAAGTGCACTGCTGAGGGGAGCAAAGGGCGGCAGGAGAGGTCTGCGTGCCATGTGGGACCCTCGCCCGGCAGCTGGGGATGGAACCGGCACTGCAGAGGCTGCGGGCAGCTTTGCAACCCAGCGCTCAACCGCTGAGCCACTGGGGAGGCCCTGGACATTTCTTTTGGAAAATACCCAATTATGTCTTTTCTCGTTTTTCTATTGTTGGTTTTCTTTAATTGATCTGTAGTAACCTCTGATATATTCCATATATTAATCCTTTGTTGGTTAGGTGCCTCAGATGTCAATATATAAATTTGGAGTAAGTACATGGCCTCTGGAGTCAGACTGCCTGGATACAAACCCAAGCTCCCTTTACTGTGTGATCAGTCACAGGCTGTTAACCTCTCTGTGCCTCAGTTTCCTTAATATTTTTGAGCTTCATTTTTCTGCTAGGTGAAACACCTAATGCATAGTTATTATTCCAGTTATTATTTTCTTTTTTATATTTATTTTCTTACATCTTTGTTAACTTTTGGACAGTATTTGATTTCTCCCCTAAAGTACAGTCCCTGTAGTTCTTCCACCTCCATAGCACTTGTGATCTATTTCCACAAGGTAAAGGGTTGTAAAACAATTCTACAAGCCAATGGGATCTAAGGAAAGATTTGTACAGCATACTAATATCAGATGAAATAGATTTACAATTAAAATAAGGTAACTAGAGACAAGGATGAACACTACATAATGATTAAGGGAACAATACATTAGGAAGCCATAACAATCATCAATATATAATCACCGAATGAAAGAGCACCAAAATAAATTAGACATCTACCATCAACTCAGAAAACAAACAATGGGGGGAAAAACACATTTGTGGTAGGAGAATGCAACACCCCACGCTCACCAATGGAAAAATCAATGAAAAAAATGAGTAAGTATGTAAGAACTTTAAACAAAGAATTAGACCAAATGCATCGACATATATAAGAAACTGTACTCCACAAAAATTGAATATGCATTTTTTCCAAGTGTGCTTGTGCATTCTCCAGGATTAGCCACATATTGGGCCACAAAACAATTATCAATAAATTCATGAAGATTGAAATGATACCAACTATTTGCTCAGAACACAAAACCATCAAATTAGAAATCAACTATGAAAAGAAAGTAGGGAAAACCTCTAATACATGGAAATTGAACCACACATTACTAAAAGACCATTGGATCAAAGAAAAAATTTAAAAATATCTTCTTACAAATGACAATGAGGACTCAGCCTTCCAGAACATACACAGCACAGCAAAAGCAGTATTAAGAGGGAAGTATATAGCAATACAGGGTCAAATCAACAAACAAGAAAGAGCCAAAAATAACAACTTTGTCTCTTATTTCAAGGAACTAGAGAGAGAAAACAAATCCAAAATCCAATAGGAGGAATGAACTAATAAATATTAGAGCACAAATAAAGGAAATAGAAATCCAAAAGGCCAAAAGATCAATGAAACCAAAAGCTAGTTCTTTGAAAAGAATACACAAAATTGACATACCTCTAACTGGTATCACTAAGAAAAAAGGAAAAAGAAAACTTAAATAGAATCAGAAACATAAAAGAAGTTACAACAGACATGGCAGAAATTCAAAAGATAAAGATTAGTACAAATGTTATATGTAAACAAATTCAACAACCGACATAAGATGGACAGATTCTTAAAATTATACAATTGTCCAAGGTTGAATTGGGAAGAAATAGAAAACCTGAACAAAACAATCATAGTGAAGAGAATTGAAATAGTAACTAAAATTCTCCCCTCCCCCCAAAAAAAAGTCCAGGCCCAGATGACTTCACAAGTGAGTTCTACCAAACTTTCAAAGACAAACTAATACATATTCAGCTTAAACTTTTCAAAAAACTGACAAAGAAGGAATACACCCAAACACATTTTCCGAGGTCAGCAGTATTTTAATACTAAAACCAAACAAAGACAACATGAAAAAACTACAGACCAATCTCCTTAATGAACACAGATATTAAAATCCTCTATGAAATCTTAGCAAACTGAATCCAACAATATATTAAAAGGATTATACATCATGATCAAGTGGGATTTATACTGGTGTTACAAGAATGGTTCAACATCTGAAAATCAATCTATAATTCATCACATTAAAAAAAGAAAGTAAAACCCATATGGCCATATCAATTGATGCTGTGTGTGAGAGCATTTGATAAGATTCAGCACATTCAGCATCCATTTATGATGGAAACCCTTGAAAAACTGGGGATAGGGCCTCCCCGGTGGCGCAGCGGTTGAGCGCTGGGTTGCGAAGCTGCCCGCGGCCTCTGCAGTGCCGGTTCGATCCCCGGCTGCTCCCCGGCCACCTGAGGAGGGTCCCACATGGCGCGCAGACCTCTCCTGCCGCCCGCTGCTCCCCTCAGCAGTGTACTTCGGTCCTTCTGCCTGCTCTGCTCCCCGCTCTGGCTCTGGTGAATTCTCTCACCCTCCCGTGCTTCTGACTGTACCCAGTGCATGTATAAACAAAACAAACAAACAAACAAATAAATAAATAAAACATGCCTCTATAAAAAAAAATAAAAAAAAAGCAAGAAAAACTGGGGATAAATGGAATATATCTTCAGATAGCAAAAGCCACATTTGGCAAACCCATAACTAGTATTATCCTCAATGGTGAAAAACTGAAAGCCTTTCCGCTAAGATCTGGTTCAAGAAAAGAACATCCACTCTCACCACTTCTGTTCAACATAAATTCTAGCTAAAGCAATTAAGCAAGAGAAAACTATAAAAAGAACCCAAATTTGGAGAGAAGTAAAGGTATCATGTTTATAGATGATATGATTATATACATAAAGAACCCTAAAGATTCCACAGGAAAACTAACAAAAACAATAAATTGATGATGGAAATTTTATGGGGTCTACACCTGAGAGAAAAAAGTGAACATTGTACAAAATTACCAAAGATGTAAAATATAAATCAATAAATTAGAAAAAAAAACAGTAAAGTGATAGCATACAGAATCAATGCACAAAACTCAGTTGCCTTTTTTTTTTTAGTGTTTAAAGTATTTATTTTTATAAAGCTTTGTTTTTCTATGCACATGCTCAGACCACCCTCCCTGTGATCTCAATCCATTAGTTCAACTTGCTACTGGATATCTGCACTTCAGATGTGTCATCAACTCCTTAACCTCAGCATGTCTCAAATTGAAATTATTAATTTCTCCCCAGAATTAGCATTTTCTTCCATATTTTTTAGCTTAGTAAACAGCACCACCACTTACTCAACTGACCAAATGAGGAATATGGGATATTTTGTTGCGTCTTCCTCATTGCCTTTACCTAATCAATTACTGATTATACTCCTAACTATCTCTAGCATTCATTGAGACTGTTACTGACTCTATGACTAACTATCCTACTTTAAGACATATCAGACCACACTTTGATTCCTAAAACTGTTTCCTAATCAAACTTCCGCCTTTATTATTCAACTATTTTAGTTATCATTTCTTTGTGAATTTAATTCTTAGCAGAAGAAGACAGCATATCATTTTTAAAAACCAAATGCAAACTTTGAACTGTGGTATGGGATGGTAAAAATGATTATGAAGAATGATTGAAGCTATGCAAAAAATATTTTTTTTTTATTTTTAAAATCTTTTTTTAAATTAATAATAAATTTTATTTTTATATTCCCCATACAATTGCAACCCCCCCATTCTGACCCCAGTCCCTCCCTTCCCGCCCCTCACCCCCCAAAAAGTGTCTCTGGTTCATAGTTTTTTGTTGATTTTGATTTTCACTTTCTTATAGTTATTCATTTTTCTGGTCCCTTATTTAAGTTTTCTAGATTCCTGCTATGAGTGAGACCATCCAGTATTTTTCTTTTTCTTTCTGGCTTATTTCGCTGAGCATGATCCCTTCCAGCGCCATCCATGTTGCTGCAAATTGCATGTGTTTATCTTTTTTGAATGCTGAGTAATATTCCATGGTATATATGTACCACATCTTCTTGATCCAGTCATCTCTTTTTGGGCATCTGGGCTGTTTCCAAAGCTTAGCTATTGTAAATAGTGCTGCTATAAACATAGGGGTGCAGGTGCTCTTTGGAATTGATGTTTCTGTGTCCTTTGGGTAAATACCAAATTAAAGAGCTTCTGCACAGCAAAAGAGACAATAACAAAAACAAATAGAAACCCCACCAACTGGGAGAACATTTTTGCACACAACACTAATGATAAAGGACTGATCACAAAAATCTACAAAGAGCTGATGAGACTCAACAAGAACAAAGAAAATAATCCAGTCAAAAAATGGGCAGAAGAGCTAAAAAGAAACTTCTCTGAAGAGGAAATACAAATGGCCAACAGGCATATGAAAAAATGTTCAACATCACTTGTAATCAGGGAAATGCAAATCAAAACTACCATGAGATACCATCTTACACCAGTGAGAATGGCACATATTAAAAAAACTAGCAACAACAAATGCTGGCGAGGGTGTGGAGAAAAAGGAACTCTCCTGCACTGCTGGTGGGAGTGCAAACTGGTCCAACCACTATGGAGAGCTGTGTGGAGATTTCTGGACCTACTAAACATAGAGCTTCCATATGATCCAGCAATACCACTCCTAGGTATTTACCCAAAGGACTCAGTTGCCTTCTTATATGCAAACAATGAGCTAGAAGAAGAAATTAAGAAAGCCATCCCATTTACAATCTCACCAAAAATCAATTAGATAGCTGGGAATAAACCTAACAAAGGAGGCGAAGGGCCTATACAAGGAAAACTATAAGACATTGTTAAAATAAATAGAAGACACAAAGAAATGGAAAGACATCCCCTGCTCAGAGAGACTGGAAGAATGAACCTTATCAAAATTGCTATCCTACCCAAAGCAATATATAGATCCAATACAATCCCAATAAAAATCTCAGTGCCATTCTTCAAAGAAATGGGACAAATATTACTGAAATTCATATTGAAACACAAAGACCCTGAATAGCCAAAACTCTCCTGACTAGAAAAGGTAAAAATGGTGGTATTCCAGACTCCAAACTACACTAAATCAATAATAATTAAAATAGCATGGCACTGGAGCAAAAACAGGCACACACACAGAATGATGGAATAGAATAGAGAACCCAGAAATAAAATCACACATATATGGACAACTTATCTATGACAAAGGAACAAAGTATATACACTGGACCAAGGAAAAACCTCTTCAGTATATGCTGCTGGGAAAATTGGACTGCCACATGTAAAAGAAAACTGAACCGTGATACATAAATATCAACTAAAAATGTAGAAAAGACTTGAATGTAAGGCCTAGAACCATAAAATATATAGAGTAAAGCACAGGGAAAACATTCCATGACATAAATTTCAGAAATATCTTTGTAGATCTGTACCCAGCAACAAGAAAAACAAAGGAGAATATCAACAACTGGGACATACAGTGAAAGAGATAGTAACCAAAAAGAAGGGACACTGAACAGAATGGGAGAAAATATTTCCACACTATACACCTGATAAAGGACTGATATGGAAGATCTACAAAAGGATCATACAACTCAGCAAAAAGCAAACAGACAACCCAATTTAGAAAAAAAAAGGCAGAAGAGGTAAATAGGCTTCTTTGGATAAGAAGCTAAATATCTTCTTATCCAAAGAAGACATGCAGATGACCTACAGGAACATGAAAAATGTTCGTTATCTCTTATCAACACGGAAATGCATAAAAACCACAATGAGATACCACCTCATACTTGTGAGAATGGCCCATATTAAAGACAACAACAACAACAACCCACAAACAACAAATGCTGGCTAGCATGTGGAGATAAAGAAACCTTCTTACACTGTTGGGAATGTAAACTGGTTCAGCCCCCATGGAAGCCAGTGTGTAGGTTCCTCAAGTGTCTAAAAATGGGTCTGCCATCTAACCCAGTGATTCCACTCCTAGGTATCTACCCAAAGCACACAAAAACACTAATTCAAAAGGAAACCTGCACTCCTATGTTTGCAGCACTATTTACAATAGTCAAGGTATACAAACAACCTAAATGCACCAAAACAGATGCGTGGGTCAAGAAGATGTAGTATATATATTCAATGAAATACTACTATACAGCAATAAAAAAGGATAAACTCATGCCATTTGCATCAACATGGATGGAGCTGGAAGGGATTATGCTAAGTGAAACAAGTCAGGAGGAGAAAAGATGGTTTCACTTATATGAAATATAAGATGGTTTCACTTATATGCAGAATACAGAGAAACCAAACAAAGGGTCAGTAAAAAGACTATACATGTAAGCTGACCATAAATCTGAGGCATATAGCAGGGGTGGGGGAAGGAGATGGGTCAAAACAGGGCAGGAAAGAGCACAAGGAACTTGAGCACAAGGGAAACAACTAAAATATTCTATTTTCTAATCCAAAAAGTATCTTTAGTTTGGTGAGTTTAGTCCATTAACTTTAGAGTGATTATTGATATATGAACATCTGTTGCTGATATTTTGTCTTTAGGTTTGTAGTTGTATCTATTTCTTGTTTCAGTTCCTTCTGTGTGTTTCTCTATTTGGCTTAGATACTGGCATTCCTTTTAATAATTCTTGAAGGAAGTCTAGTTTTTGTAATCTCCTTCAGTTTTTTCATGGTTTGATAAGACCTTTATTTTTTCTTCATATCTAAAGGGAGACCTTGCAAGATGCAGTATTCTTGGTTGGCAAATTGT
>NW_023601543.1:46635452-46781005 GCF_014898055.3 Talpa occidentalis
AGAAAATGTGTACTCCGTTTTTTTTGGGTTTAGTGTTCTATAGATGTCTGTTAAGCCCAATTGCTCTGGTCCTTATTTAGAGCTTTAGTTTCTTTACTTATTTTTGTCTTGTTGATCTATCCATTGTTGATAGTGGTGTGTTGAAGTCTCCCACTACATATGTGTTTTCTCTGATGTCTGTTTTCAGAGAGGACAACAGTTGTCTGATATATATTTGGTGCTCTTTCGTTTGGTGAGTATATGTTAATGAGTGTTATTTCTTCTTGAAGTATTGTCCCCTTAATCATAATGTAGTGACCATTGGGGTCTCTTTTTATTTTTTTGAGTTTGAAGTCTGTTTTATCTGATATAAGTATAGCTGTTCCTGCTTTCTTTTTTGGCCCATTTGCTTGTAGGATTGTTTTCCATCCTTTGACTTTGAGCCTATTTTTATCTTTTGTAGCTAAATGTGTTTCCTGGAGACAGCAAAAGGTTGGGTTTTGTTTCTTAATCCAGGCTGCAACTCTGTGTCTTTTTATTGAAGAGTTTAGTCCATTTACATTTAGAGTTAATATTGATATGTTAGCATCTGTATTTGCCATTATGTTTGTCTTTCCTTTGATTTTATTTATTTATTCTTTTAATAACTTTTTTTTTTTTTTTGGTCTTCTTTCGTTGTTATTCGTCCCTCTGAGGTTCTGGCTTTAGGATTCCTTGTAGTATTTTTTGGAGTGGGGGTTTAGTCGCAATGAAATTCCGGAGTTTCTCTTGTCTGGGAAGGTCCATATTCTTTCTTCATGGAGGAAAGAGAGCTTTGCGGGATAGAGTATTCTTGGTTGGCATCTGTTTTCTTGGAGTCTGTTGACTATGTCCCTCCACTCTCTCCTTGCCCGTAGTGTTTCTTCAGAGAAGTCTGATGTCAGCCTGATTGGTTTTCCTTTGAATGTTATCTGTTTCTTCCCTCTTGTCAGCTTCATTATTTTTTCCTTGTCCTGGATTCTTGGGAGCTTTACTATTATGTGTCTTGCTGTGTTTTTCTTTCGTCGTGGAAGTTTGGTGTTCTTCTTGCTTCTTGTATATCAATTTTCAGCTCCTTCTTCTCATTTGGGAAGTTCTCTTCAATTATATCCATGAATATTTTCTCTGTTCCTACATCTCTCTCCTCTCTGGAATTCTGGAATTCTGGAATTCCTATAACTCTTATATTTCCTTTCCTCATGGAGTCAGATAGTTCCCGAAGTCTTTCTTCATTCTTTTTCCTTCGTACTTCTCTTTCCTTTTCTGTTTTGGTTCTTTTTATTTCTGTGTCTTCAAGATTACTTATTCGTTCTTCCATTTCATCAATTCTGCTTTCATTGCTTTTCCCAGAGTTCTTTAGTTCCTCCATTAATTCTTTGATCTCCTGCATTTCTCTTACTTCCCTCTTTAGGGACTCAATTTCCTTCTTCTGATCTATCACTTTTTTAATCATGGCAATTTTAAATTCTCTTTCTGGAAGGCTCAGAAGTTCTTCCAAGTTGCTGTCGTTGCAATCTGGGGAGTGGTTTTCTTTTTTGTGGTGTGCTTCTTTCCTGAGGAGTTTTTAGGTTGCGTGTGGTTCTTCTACTCCCTACTGTCTGTTTTCTAATTTGTCGTATGCGTTGGGACACTGTGTTGCTCGGACTGACTGACATCTTGGGTGAACTTCTCCGCTCCCCTCTGGCTCTTCCAGGAGCCATCTCTGTCTTCTGGGGGAGCTTTCTGCTGGTTTTAGGCAGTTTTTACTGAAGAAATGTCCCTGTTCTCAAATGGCGAAGCGGGATGCAGTCCCTGCGCCTCCGGTTTCAGGCACACTCTTCTGCGCACCCGGTCTGCCCCGGACGTGGGTGCCTGCTCCCTCTGTGGGCTCAGACTGCTGGTCGGAAGGGGCCTGGCGTGGAATAACTTCCCGGCTGGCCACTGGGTCCTCCAGAAACCTTCTGCCCTTTTCAAGCAGTCTTAAGAAATGTCCTGTTTTATAGGGTGTTAGTGACTTTTTTTTTTCCTGGTCGCTAGGTGGCGCCAGAGATCTCTCCTATTGTCCTTGGGGGGCTGTTTTTCGCCTCCCCCCACCCCGTGGGACAGAGAACAGAGCGGGAATGGTAGGGTACACCTCAACAGCTTTGGGGTGCTGTGTCTGCCTTGTGCCCCACCGTCGTGGAGAAACCACGCCCCGGATTTTCGTGCCCCGGGTCTCAGTTCAAAGCCCTCAGTTCCAGGACGCGGGCTGTAGCCCAGTTCAGTGGCGCGGGAATGGCGCCTTTTGCACCGCTCCCGTGCCTGGGCGCCTGGTTCCTGCTCACTCAGGGAGGGACCTTCACCTCCGTGAGGACCTCTGCACGTCTCCCCGCAAGCCTAGGTCGTCTCCCCGCAAGCCTAGGTCGCAGGCGCGGGGACCTGGGCAGCCGCGATCCAGGTCTGCACTTGCTTTTCAAGCTCCCCGAGCGCGCCGCGTTTCCGCGCCAGCTTACCGGCAGCCCGGGCTGTGTGCGCGTCTCCCGGGGTCTTTGTTCTTCTCTAATGGCACCCGGAGCCGTTCGCTCACCGCCGGCGGCGATCCTGCAGGGTTCGCTTCAGCTCCCGTTCACGGGGTGTGGTGGCTGCAATAGTTCCTTTCCACTCCCAGTCCCGCTTGCTGCGTCGTTTGTTCTTGTGGGCCGTTTTGGTTTGTTGTTTCCTCCTCTCTGCCGGTCGGAGAGTGCCGACTCTGTGGGCGGGGGAGGGGAGCAGGGTTCTGCGCTTCCCTCCCTTCTAGTCCTCTTTTATGGCCACTTTCTTCTTTGGGCAGTTCGCTGGCGTCACCCGTTTATCTTCCGTGTCCCAGTTCTCACTGGGACCTGCCGCTTTTCCTCCCTATTCACTTTTTTTAATGGGAGATCTTACTCGCAGCGTCTCCTCGCCGCCATGTTGCTCCGCCCCCCTCAATAGAATAATCTGTTTTTTCATTTTCTTTAGAGATATTTTGAAAGTGCGTAATTTTAATGTGGTTGAACAGATCAATCATTCCTTTAAGGTCTGTGTTTTTGGTATGTTGTTTAATAAACTTTTCCCTACTCTTTGTTTGTGAAGACTTTTTTATATTTTCCTTCAAAAGTTAAATTCTTTTTTTTTCTTAAAAATTATTAATAACTTTGGGGGAAAGATAAGGATGCAAAATTATAAGAAACTTAATGTTCCACAAAAGTTGATATGAGTGATTTTCAGCCTGTATATGGGGCTGGACTAAGTCTTTTAGCTCCTCTTCAAGTTCCTTCCTCCAAGTTTTCAGTCCCTAAACTAGCCCTCCTCTTCTTACCTCTGCTATCTCACATTTTTCTAGTTAAGACTCCTGGAAGTAAAGTACTGGTAGAAAGACTTAAGTGAAGTATATTTTATATCTCATTGCTTCATTCAACAACATTTGTGTGTTGACTCTGTTTCATGCAGTGTTTTAAGTGCTGGGGTTATATAACTGAACTAAATAAAATTACCGTTCTTATGATGTTTATATTCTAGGGAATGAAAACAACAACAAAGAAATATATAATACACTGCCAAGTGGTAATACATTCTGTGAAGTGAAATAAATCAGAATAAGGAGCCTTAGAAATAGGGGAAGGCATGTAGCTATTTAAGGGATGAAACATTCTAGACAGAATTAACAGGTACAAAGTTCTTAAGACAGAATCATACTTGTTCAAGAAATTTATTCAGGGAACAGCAAGGAGTCCGGTGTGGTCGAAGATGACTTAGCAACAAGTAGAGAAAAGAGTAGGAAGCAGAATCAGAGAGTTGGTGATAATGTTTGCCATGGAAAGTCTTTGAGGAAGTAAGTTATCTTGGGTCATCAAGGACTGTAACACCTAGTAGAAACAAAGCCTAGGGCTGCATTCTTATTCTGGTTTCCTGGTCTCTGGTTTCTCTTCCCTCCTATAATACAGTCATTTCATCTTTTGAAAACTCCTTTGCATTTGTCACTTTCTGACACATTCTAAGATTATGAGATAAAGATCACATCATACAGCCTCTGAAACCTCACTCATGCCATTCCCTTTATTTGGAACACCTTCTCATCTCTTCTTTTTTTCAAGGTCACATGACCAATGCCATCCACACAAGAAGTCAGTGGTCTTGACTCCCAATCACAATAATCAGATCATACTTAGAAGAAGTGGAATTATTTGTATTAGTTAGAGTGTAGGTTCATTGGCTGTGACAGAGATCCAAAAGAAAGTGTCACTTAAATAAGCTAAAGATTTATTTCTCTCTGTGACACAGGAGGTATCTGAGCTGCTGTGCATCTATACTCATTGAAGTTGTTAGTGGCCCAGGCCCTTTCATTCTTAGGTTGTTGCTTTCTTAATGATCTTCCTGCTTTGGAATTTTCCCTTTTAAGTTCCGTTTTTCACCAGACAGATAGAAGAAGGCCTCTAAGCTGTAAGTCAGATTTTGCTATTCCCCTACTTAAAACCATTGATGAGGAAGCTCTTTCTCCAATGCTTAAGCTCTACAGACACTGATATGAAGTGTGTTTCAGACTATATTTAAGTACAAACAAGCAAGAAACAGAATGCATGTACAATAGTGCTACCTTTTGTGCAAGAAAGAGGAAATACAAATACATACATATAAATGTATACATGCAAATTATTCTAATTGCAATAAGAACTCTAGAAGGAAAATACTGTAACTGAAATAAAGAGCTACTTGCAGAAGAAGGAAGGAACAGGTTTCAGGGGATGGAGTTGGAATTAAGATTTAGCCATATATTGTACTATATGAGCTATTAAGTGTGGAGGAAATAGAAATAGAAAAACATTGTTATACAACCTCTGATGAAATAATTGTGTCATGTAAGATCAAAGTTGGCTGCTAAGACCATGAGGTGAAAGGTTAATGTAAAATGTTACAATGAAAAGATCAGGCTATCACCACCCACTCTTCTGATCAATCTTATAAGCATTAATGGGGGATAACCCCAATGTGAAATACCTACCTGTAAATATATAAAGGAAGATAGATATGCCTACCTGTCATATAAAGTAGTCTTAATGCTAAAGTTGAACCTGAATTTAAAGAAACCTCTATCTATCTGCCAGTTAAAGGATATGGGAAGAATAAAGGAACAAGTTAGATGATCCGAGGAGGCCAATAGACAAATCCAGAATATGGGATTTCTTATAAGATAAGCTCTAGTTTCTTCAAGATGTCAATGTTAAGGGGAAAAAAGGGGGAATGGGAGAGAGAAAACTGCTCTAGATCAAGATAACTTATGAACCAACTGTAAAACTGTGAATTCATAAACCAATTGAAAAAGAACCATTTTGAAGATGTGAGGGAAATTTGAGTATAGACCGAGAATTAGGTGATACTAAGGAGTTATAGGCAATACTTTTAGTTGTGATAATTGTTTTATTTTGTCAATTCAAAAATGGTCATACTTTTGGATGTAATGCACATCAGGGTGAAATTTGTTTTAAAATACTTCAGCTTTTCAAGGAATAAAATCACAAAAAAGACAAACAAAATAGCAAACACAGATGCCAACATATCAATATTAACTCTAAATGTAAATGGATTAAACTCATCAATAAAAAGACACAGAGTAGCAGGCTTGATTAAAAAACAAAATCCAACTTTCTGCTGTCTCCAGGAAAAACATTTAACCACAAAAGATAAACATATATTGAAAGTAAAAGGTTGGAAAACAATCCTACAAGCAAATGGACCAAAAAAGCAGGCAGGAACAGCCATACTTATATCAGATGAAATAGACTTCAAATTTAAAAAAAATTAAAAGAAACATAGACGGACGCTACATTATGATCAAGGGGACAATACGTCAGGAAGATATAACACTCATCAACATATACTCACCAAATGAAGGGGCACCAAAATATATTAGACAACTATTATCAGCTCTGAAAACATATTAAAGAAAATACATATAGAGTGGGAGACTTCAACACCCCATTCTCACCAATGGACAGGTCAATGAGACAACAAATAAACAAAGACACTAGAGCCCTAAATAAAGACATAGAACTCATGGACTTAACAGACATCTATAGGACACTGCACCCAAAAAAATCCGAGTACACATTTTTCTCAAGGGTGATGGATCATTCTCCAGAATCGATCACATACTGGGCCACAAGACAAACATCAACAGATACATGAAGATCAAAATCATTCCAACTATCTTCTCCAATCATAAAGGCATCAAGATAGAAATAAATCATGAAAAGAAAACAAGGAACCTTCCCACTTTATGGAGATTGAAATCCACACTACTGGAAGACCACTGGACTACTGAGGGTATCAAAGAAGAAATTAAAAAATACTTTGAGTTGAATGACAAGAAGGACACAACTTTCCAGAATGTATAGACTGCAGCAAACGCAGTAATAAGAGGAAAATACACAGCAATATAGGCTCACATCAACAAACAAGAAAGAATCCAAAGAAACAACCTAATCTCACATCTCAAAGAGCTAGAAAAAGAACAACAAAAAACCCTAAAGCCAGTAGAAGAAAGGAAATAATAGAAATCAAAGCAGAAATAAACGAATTGGAAATTAAACAATCCAAAAGATCAATGAAACCAAAAGTTGGTTCTTTGAAAAAATAAACAAAATAGACAAACCTTAGCCAGTCTCACAAGGAAAAAACAGGAGAAAACACATAAATAGGATTACAAATGAGAGAGGAGAAATCACAACAGACTCAGTAGATATCAAAAGAATAGTCAGAGATTACTATGAACACTAATATGCAAACAAATTCAACAACCTAGAAGAGACGGACAAATTCCTAGAATGATATAATTATCCAAAGCTGGACAAAGAAGGAATAGAACAACTAAACAGACCTAGTACAAGCAGCAAAATTGATGCAGTAATCAAAGCACTCCCCAAAAACAAAAGCCTAGGCCCAGACAGCTTCACAAATTAATTCTACCAAACATTCAGCAGTGAATTAGTGTCTATCTTACATATAGAGTGGGAGACAAACTCTTTCAAAAAATTGAAAAAGAAGGAATACTACCAAATACGTTCTCCGAAGCCAACATTACACTAATACCAAAACCAAGCAAAAACAGCACAAAAAAAGAAAATTACAAGCCAATCTCCCTAATGAACACTGATGCAAAAATCCTCAACAAAATCCTTGCCAACAGAATCCAACAATGCGTCAAAGGGATAGTACACCACACTCAAGTGGGATTCATCCCAGGGGCACAAGGATGGTTCAACATATGAAAATAGATCATTGTAATCCAACACATCAACAAAAAGAAAAATAAAAACCATATGATCATATCAATAGATGCTGAGAAAGCATTTGACAAAGTCCAACATCCATTTATGATGAAGGCCCTTGAAATTTTCAGGATAGAAGGAACATACCTTAACATGATAAAAGCCATATATGACAAACCCACTGCCAACATTATTCTCAATGGCGAAAAGCTGAAGGCCTTTCATTTAAGATCAGGAAAAGACAAGGATGTCCTCTCTCACCACCGCTCTTCAGTATAATACTGGAGGTGCTAGCCAGGGCAATAAGACAAGAGAAACACATACAAGGAATCCAGATAGGGAAAGAAGAAGTAACACTATCACTATTTGCAGACAATATGATAATATACATAGAGGACCCTAAAAACTCCACAGAAAAACTTCTCAAAGTAATCAACCAGTTCAGTAAAGTAGCAGGATACAAACTCAACATACAAAAAATCAATAGCTTTCCTATACACAAACAATCAATTGGAAGAAGAAAAAATCAAGAAAACCATGCCTTTTATAATTGAAACCAAAAAAATCAAATACTTGGGAATAAACCTAACAAAAGAGGTGAAAGACCTATACAAAGAAAACTATAAAACACTGTTAAAAGAAATTGTAGAAGACACAAAGAAATGGAAATGCATCCCCTGCTCATGGATTGGAAGAATCAACATTATTAAAATGGACATCCTCCCAAAAGCAGTATACAGATTCAATGCTATTCCAATAAAAATCCCAATGACATTCTTCAAATAAATACAACAAATACTGATGAAATTCATCTGGAACCACAGAAAATCACAAATAGCCAAAGCCCTACTGATGAAAACAAAGGAGAAAGGAGGTATCACACTTCTAAACTTCAAGCTACACTACAAAGCCATAATAATTAAAACAGCTTGATATTGGAACTAAAACAGACACACAGACCAATGGAAACGAATAGAGAGCTCAAAAATAAAGCCACAATTATATGAACAACTAATCTTTGACACAGGAAGAAAGAATATGCAATGGAACACGGACAGTTTGTTCAATAAATGGTGCTGGGAAAACTGGACCACATTGCAAAAAAAATGAAACCAGACCACTACCTCTCACCATGCACAAAAATCAACTCAAAATGGAAAAGAATTGGACATAAGACCTGAAACCATAAAATACATAGAAGAAAATATAGGTAAAACACTACGAGACATACATCTTGAAAACATCATTGAAGACTCATCACACAAAGCAGTGATAGAGAAGGCAAAGAAAAACACATGCGATTACATCAAACTGAAACACTTCTAAACTTCAAGCTACACTACAAAGCCATAATAATTAAAACAGCTTGGTATTGGAACTAAAACCGACACACAGACCAATGGAATTGAATAGAAAGCCCAGAAATAAAGCTACACTTATATGAACAACTAATCTTTTTCTTTTTTTTTTAAAGATTTATTTATTTATTTTATACAAGAACTGGGGTACAGGTCAGAAGCGTGGGAGGGTGAGAGAATTCACCAGAGCCAAAGCGGGTAGCAGAACAGGCAGAAGGACCGAAGACACTGCTGAGGGGAGCAGCGGGCAAGACAGGAGAGATCTGCCCAGCCATGTGGGGTTCTCCTCCCTGTCCGGCGGAGAATTGAACTGGTGCTGTAGAGGCTGCAGACAGCTTCGCAGTCCTGTGCTCAACTGCTGTGCCACTGGGGAGGCCCTGAACAACTAATCTTTGACAAAGGAGCAAAGAATATGCAATGGATCACGGACAGTTTGTTCAATAAATTGTGCTGGGAAAACTGGGCCTCCACATGCAAAAAAATGAAACTAGACCACTATCTCTCACTGTGCACAAAAATCAACTCAAAATGGATAAAAGAACTGGACATAAGACCTGAAACCATAAAAAATATAAAAGAAAATATAGGTAAAACACTACAAGACATACATCTCAGAAATATCTTAAAAGACTCATCACCCAAAGCAGTGATAGAGAAGGCAAAGATAAACACCTAGGATTACATCAAACTGAAAAGCTTCCGTAAAGCCAAAGAGACATTAACCAAAACTGAGAGACACCCCACTGATTGGGAAAAAATCTTTGCACTCCATTCAACTCATAAGGGACTGATCACAAAGATATACGAAGAACTCACAGGGTTCAACAAAAACAAAATAAACAAACCAGTCAAGAAATGGGCAAAAGAACTCCAAGGACATTTCTCCAAAGAAGAACAGGCATATGAAAAATGTTCAACATCCCTTATCATCAGGAAAATGCAAATCAAAACCACACTGAGATACCACCTTACACCAGTAAGAATGGCACACATCAAAAAAGCAAGCAACAACAAATGTTGGCGAGGATGCAGTGAAAAAGGAACTCTCCTACATTGCTGGTGGAAGTGCAAACTGGTCCAACCACTGTGGAAAGCTGTCTGGAGTTTCCTCAATCTACTAAAAATGGAGCTACTATACGACCCAGAAATTCCACTCCTAGGGATCTACCCAAAGGACACAAAAACATTGATTCAAAAGAGCACCTGCACACCTATGTTTGTTGCAGCACTATTTACAATTGGTAAAACCTGGAAACAACACAAATGCCCAAAAATAGATGACTAGATCCAGAAGATGTTGTATATATACACAATGGAATATTATTCAGCCATCAAAAAAGATACACTCATGCCATTCGCAGCAACGTGGATGGAGCTAGAAGGAATTATGCTCAGTGAAATAAGCCAGAAGGAAAAAGAAAAATATCTGATGGTTTCACTTATAACAGGAATATAGGGGAACCAAATAAGACATCAGTGTAAAAAAATAATAATAACAGTACAAACCACAACAAAGCAAAAACAGACATTATAAATCAGAGACATACTGCAGGGGAGGAGGAGGGAGAGCATGAGAGGGAGGGAGGAGGAGCACAGGGGACTGTGGTGATGTGCATGGGTGCCTTGGGGAAGGAAATTCTAGGGGGACTCAATCTGAGGGGGTGGGGGAAGCAAATATGTCTAAAATATGTAAAAAAAATGATAATGTTAAAATAAAAAATAAAAACAAAAAAAGCCAAAAAAAACACAAAAAAAGAATAAAATACTTCAGCTTTTAAAAAAAGAAAATTGGAATGGATGAAGCAAGTGATACTGTTGTGATAACTGTTGAATCTAAGTAATTCTATGAAGGTTCATTATACTGTTTTCTCTAGTTTTATATATGTTTGAAAAATTTCCTAATTAAAAAAATTTTGAAAAAAAAAATTGAATCCTTTTGACAATTCCTTATCTTACTTAGTAGAAAATCCCAAGCCATAACCTTGGCCGATGAGGGCCTACTTGATCTAGGTTCTCTCTACTTCTCTCATTTCATATTTCCCTTCTCCTCCTCTTCATCCCATTTCAACCAGTTGCTATGGCATCTTACCTTTGCCTGAATTTACCAAGGAGATTCCCTCTCAGGCTTTTTGTCCTCAATGATTCCTGTGCTAGAGCTGTCCTTCCCCTATGTTAACATGTCTGGCTATCTCAATTCATTCAGATTTCTCTTAAAAAACACGAAAGAAAAAGAAAAATACCAGATGGTCTCACTCATAGCAGGAATTTAGAAAACCTAAATAAGGGACCAGGAAAAAGACTAATTATAATAAAATCAAAAGCAACAAGCAACTATAAACCAGAGACACAGTACAGAGTGGGGGCAGGAGGGAGTAGGATCAAAACAAGGGGGGTGGGTATTGTATGGGGACTAGAAACAAGATGAAAATGCATACATTGTGGAAAAATGAAAAATGATGTAAAAATATATAAAATAAAAAAATATATAGAAAAAAACACCTTCCAGGGAAGGCCTCCTTCACCCCCCCCCCATTGAAATAAGACTCTCCATCACACTCTGATCTTTCAATGGCTTTATTTTTCTTCATGGTTGCTTGCTTGTTTGCTTGTTTGCTTATCTGCCTCCTCCAACTAGAATGAAAGCTCTGTGAATGCAGGGTCTTTGCTTTATTCAATGTTACTATCCCAGCATCTAAAGCAACCTCTGTCACATGAAAGAATAATGTTGTATTAGCTGGAACATGGGGCACATAGAAATTCAGGCTGATACATATTCTGAACTGTTAATCCTCTAGGAACAGTATGTACTTTGATGACCTCTCTGTCATATCATGTGAAAAATCTTGGGGATAAAGAGTGAGGCATCTCCCAGACTCTGCTTGTCTTCTGGGCTGGCTTGTTTACACAGATGCTTTTGGGCTGTGTTACTTGGCTTACCTCTAGACAGTTGGGTTTGTCAAGGGGTGGAATTCCCCTCCAGCTATCAGTGTAACTGCTCTGCTTTCTGACTCACCACTTGCCTGTTTTAGGCCATCTCTATGCTTAGTTTTCCTCCAGTTACTGGGAAAAAGAGGCAAATAGGTTAATGAGAAAAAGCTCCACCAGATCCTGAGAACTGGATATTAAAAAAAAAAGTTTCAGTTTCTCTTCAGACATTATGTCTTGACACTGTGGTGGTTTCTGCTGTGGAGGCCTAGAGAAGGTGGGTTCCCAATGATTCCTGAACCTGGGGGCAGCAGTGAGTCTGAAGTTCTCTTCCCCCTCCCCACCCCACCCCTAACAAGAAATTCTCCACGTCTCTTTTCCTTCCAGCCTCTCTCCATTGTCTCTCTTGATAGTCTTGCGATACAGCTGTGGGGTAGAAGTGAGCTTGAGTGTATGGCACTCAAGGGAAGCCTGTTCAGGGATGCCTGCACAGACATCCCAGTCAATTCTTTTCAGCTCAACAGATTCTGAGGAACCTCAGCCACTGATTTTGTTGCACACTCAGACAATAGAGTTGTGCCATTGAGTTGGAGTCTTACTTTGACATAGAAAGTACAAAGCCAATGAAAATTCTTTACAGACCCTTAGGAGACCCCTCCATTTTACCCTGAGGGAAGAGACCAGGTAGGAACTGCAAGCAGAGATTCTAAATTCTAAGCCCATTTTCTGAAGTTCCCTACATTTTCTTCTATTATTTCTTATGGTTTGAGGTTTTAAGTGAAACTCTATCATTAGAGATATTTAGGTATACAATATAAGGTGACATTAAGCTCTTCCCCTCAAATGTTTATTTCTGCTATCATTTCATTGATTGGACAGTTTTCCACATCTATTCATTTATGAGTCCTTCATTATCCTATGCTCAGTATCTATCACACATGTTTCTAGGTTTTCTGTTCTGATCCATTGAACTATGTATCTATTTTTGTACTGGTTCTATTCTATTTTACTTATTTTTTTTAGTAGCATCATTTTTATTATCTCCTGCATAACATGATAGTTCCAATATCACCAACATCTATTCTATTTTAGTATTTGAATATTTGTAATGTGTTTTAACATTAGGTGTGCTAATTCCTACTCATTATGCTTAGTTTGCAAAAATTATTGACTGTTCATTCTTTGGGATGAATTTTTGAATAACTTTCTCAAGTGCTAAACAAAACCCTACTAAGATTTTAATTTGAAGTGCATTAACCATACAATGTAATTTGGATATAATATCTTCACAATGTTGACTTTTCTCATCCAGAAACATGATATAACTCTCCATTTATTTACCCATTCTTTTACATATCAATATCTTTTTGTAGGTACTTTTTCCTACTATGTTTTCTGATTGTTTATTGTTGGTGTGCAAGAAAAATTGATTTTGGCATATATTATATTGTATTCAGCCACTTGACTGAACTGTTATTAATTCTAACAATTTCTCAGTTTATTCTCTTGAGTTTCAGATGTAAACATTTTTTTTTCAAATAACTCATAACTTACTGGTTTCTGGACCAAGTTCAGACATTCAACTGTTATAAGGTAAACCCATCTTAGTGTTGCAATATAATACATTATAATTTATTCTTGAAAACTCATCTCACTCTGCAAAAAATAACAAAATTGATAATGAAAATGTATGAAAAGAAAATCCAGTTTAAAAACATATCAACCTTATTAACTATGTAAAACAAAACATAAAATAGAAAGGCATCATAAATGCTTCGTTTTTGGGATGGGTGTTTTCCTTCATGGGTTGACCTAAGATATCCATTGTGAATATATTAAAAAAAACTGAATTATATACTTTAATGGGGCAAATTATAAGGTATGTGAGTTGATCTCAATTTAAAGAAAAGTAAAAAATACAAGTTCTTTAGTTTGGAATGAAGATGTCATAATTTTCTGCTAAATATTTCTTGAGGAAGCAAGACATTTTTACTACTCTTGGGACCTTCCAAGTGCATTAAAAACAGGAAAGTATTGTTGTCCCATGAGATGCATAGTGACACATGGTAACTATTGGAAGCAGGATAATTTCTATGGCAGCTAACAGTGACCCATTGCTTTACTACTTCAATCAAATCTTTATAACCAAGTTCCTTTGAGAATCCAGCAATTCAACCTAGCAATTCAATCTAGCAATTCTGCTTTATACCCAGGCCTTGATTTCTGTTTCTTAGCATTGTAGATTTGTGATTACAAATAAGTCTTGATTTGTTGATATTAAATACCTCTCTGGAAATAGTGACTTTCCTGTTCAAAGATTTCCATTAGTTTTGCTGGAAACTTCTTCACTGTTTCTGTGCTGGACCTGAAGATACTCTCCCCAAACCAAATTCTCATGTAAACATCAGTTTCTGTAGTTGATAAACCAGAACTATACTTTGTTCAGAATGAAATGCTTTCTTTTGATATCTCACTCTGCCTGTTGCTATGTGTTCTTTTATATTTTTCTGATTATTTTGAGGTATGTTATGTATTCTTTTTTTGTGTGTGTGTTTTTAGGTAACTGTCCTTTATTGGATATTTCTTTTTTTTTTTCCCTGCCTCCCTGATAATTTATTTTTTATTTTTCACATCATTGTTCATTTTTATTTTTTTTTAAAGAGGCATGTATTTTATTCATTCATTCATTCATTCATTTATTTATTTGTTTGTTTGTTTGTTTGTTTGTTTGTTTGTTTGTTTGTTTATACATGCACTGGATACAGTCAGAAGCGCGGGAGGGTGAGAGAATTCACCAGAGCCAGAGCGGGGAGCAGAGCAGGCAGAAGGACCAAGTACACTGCTGAGGGGAGCAATGGGCGGCAGGAGAGGTCTGCGCGCCATGTGGGACCCTCCTCCGGTGGCCGGGGAGCAGCCGGGAATCAAACCGGTGCCGCAGAGGCCGCGCAGGCAGCCTCACAACCCAGCGCTCAACTGCTGCGCCACCAGGGAGGCCCCATTGTTCATTTTTAAACAATATTTGCTTCCCCTTACCCCCTCAAGTGTAGTCCCCATAGAATTTCCTTCACCAATGCACCCGTGCACAATCACCTCAGTCCCTTGTGCTCCTCCGTCCCTCCCTCTGATCCCTCTCCCTCCTCCTCCCCTGCAGTATTGTTTCTGATTTATAATTGTTTTTGCTTTGCTGAGTTTTGTACTGTTACTATTTTTTACACTGATGTCTTATTTGGTTCCCCTATATTCCTGCAACAGGGTGGTCCCCAGGAAAGGGGGAGGTTCCCTGCCCCACCCAAGGGAGGGGGAGCTGAGCAGGAAGGGGAGAAGCTGAAGAAGAGACTGAGGAAGGAAGCAGGATGGAGCCAGAAGGAGACCTGGAGGAGGCGCATGGAGCCTAGAAACACGTAAAGAAACTGTGCTTGTCTTTTGGTCGTGGACTGGGTGACACAGATGTGGGTGAGACCCATGGGGAGGTGACAATGGCAGTTTTTATCTTGATGTTGATTTTGCTCTTTTCCTTCCGGGCTTGTCTGGTTATTTCTGACCCTTTGCTGTGGGTCCCCACTGGAAGATGCTTTAGACTTGTGGCAGGCTTTGGGGCTTTGCTCTGGGCCGATCCCATATGGATGGACTTTTACCCACGAGGGGACGGGTAACTTTGGGTGCTTCATCTAGAAACTAGACTCTTTGCCTTACCTGTATTGTTTCCTAGTTTTATTAAAGTTCCTTCCCATTAAAGTCTCCTATGTTTTGTGTTGATGCGGCGGATGGCAGAACCATTTAGAATAGGCAGGTTTGCGGGGTTTGGGCTACCCCTCTCCCTGTCCTATAACAGATTTGGCATCCAATGTGATTTAGGACAGAGCCATCCGTGGTTAGTCAGCCCCATGGGGAAATTGGGCTTCCCTGTGGCACTGGCTACCATAAGCGCAAATGCGATTTTGGTTTCTCCAGTGTGTTTGTTTCATATAACAGATTTGCTGTTGAAAAACTGGCTTGGGCTTTGTGAAGATTCTGTGTGTTTGTGTGTAATTTGTTTGTAGTGACTTACTAAGAGATTTTAATTTGTGGAAATTGTTCTGTGCCAGTTTTACTCAAAAGATTAGGCAGTACATTGGACCATGTGGTCAGATCAAAGATGGCGTCTGAGGCCACTTGGAGTGCTCTTGTAAAATTCAGAGGTTCTTGTTGCTAGGACTTTGGAACTTTTTTTTTCTTTCTTTTTATAATCTCTGCTGTCTCATTAGCATTTCTAAAGGCAATAATGGTTCTTCATTAATATGTTGCTTTGTCTTTGACTACTTCCTGCCCTGTGTCTGACCGGTTTTGCAAGCCAACTGTGGAGCAGTGGTGTTTTAATTAGCAAATGTATGCCTGGGTGTTAAGGAAAGAGTAGCCTTAAGCAGTAACTGGTAATCGCTGGTATCCTTGATGGATTCTTGGAGATAACTTGAATTTTTGCAAAGTCTGGATCAGAAAAATTAACAAGATTTTGTCTGAGTCTGAAAGGATTTGCTGCTGTGAATTTTGTCTACACAATTTGTTTTGGGCATGTTTGCCATTTTGAATCCTGAATTTGTTCAATTGCTGGTGTAAGACAAGATTCTAAGTTTCTGCTTCCTACTGAGGAAGGTCTGTTATGGAAAGCACTCTTTAGGGTGCATCATGTAACTGTACCAGGTTTTCATACCTGTGTTTTTGTTGTCCCTCCCTAGTGTGGGGGAGGTGTAATCTGTGCTTAGATGTTTAATCTGCTCTTTCAGCTTCTGTCCCAGAGTGGCTTACAGAAGTAAGGAGATGATTCCTTAAAATTGAAAGTTAATTACTGATATTTTGATTTTGCTTTTTCGGGTTCTATTCCAGGAAACCCAAGGAGTGCCTGCTTGGTGGCTAACAAGAGATGACTCCTTTTGCTTAAAAGTTAACTGTTACTTTTATTCTTTCAGTTGCTGTACAGAATACCCCAGGATTGACTTCTAATAAAAAGTCTTCAACACTGAAAACCCTAAGGTGATAAACAAGGTCATGTAATTCTTGTGATTAATAAAACTTTTCCTTCCTATTTCCAAAGTCTTAGGTTTGCAGGATGACAACTGGAATTTTTTCTGCCAGCAACACTCCACATTTTTTTTGGACTTTGATATTTTTTTTCTGAGCCTATGGAGTAAAACTGCAGTTACATAACATATTCTACATGGCATAACTAAAAAAAAAAACTGTCTTTGTCTATACGTTGTATGTCTGTATGTCCTTGTGTCTAACTGTCTTGACCTCCAGTGATCGACAAATTGGTATACATGGTGCCCATAGACGTTGGAAAGGAAAAAAAAAAGAGTCTCCGGTTATGAGAAAAACAAAAAGTTATGGTTTGATTGTCAACATCGTGCTACTAAACTAAGCCGGTGCCTTCATAGAGATTGAATATTGTTGTTTCTGTTAATTTTCTGATATCTATGGCAAAGCTTCCCAGAAATCTAAATTCAAGTACAAATTTGGTAGCCTGTCATTTGACTGATGCAAGGAAATTTTGTGGAACCTCAGTAGAGCTCCTGAGACACTCCACAAAGTTTCTCCTTTCCTCCTGGGAAGGCATTAGATGAATTTGTTCTATTTGGCTTTTACCTAATGAAGTAAAACTGGAAGGGAAGCATTGTCACTTGGGAAAATGGTAAAACTTTGGTATGTACAAAATGTTAACAGTAGTATCTGGTATGTATGTACATTGTCAATGGTGATTGTCACCTTGTAATATTGTATAATTCAATTGTTTCACATCTACAGAAATTGTTTCCGGAAATATAGGGAGAAAAGGTCTCAACAGATTCCTATTGATGGAACTGTTGAGAGGAAAAAACTTTACTACAAAGGACTGAATAGACCTGGAAATACACCTGACATTTACTAAGGTTTCTTTGACATACTGGAAATTTTTTTATGCATTCTGTCCTGAATCCACGAAGTTTTTGTTTTGTTTTGTTTTGTTTTGTTTTGAGTAACCAGGATCTACAGAAAGGTTGCAATTTTTTTCCCAGCAAAGCTAACTTGTCACACTTTCTCTCCCCTTGATACCAACACAGCATACAAATAGTGGTAGTAATTTTTGCTACTTATCTTAGAGTCTGTTTTTGCATAACTTCCATAGGGATTTTGTCTGTTTTAACAAAAAAATTGGACGCGAGTTTGATTGTGTGGCTTTGTGTGGAGATCTTCCAAAAAGTTGAAAAGGAGCTGAACCAAGAAGAGGAGAACCTGTTTGCCTTGTTTGTAGGGTTCCAGAGACCTCCAAAGAAGGTGAGGAAGCTTGCCTCCATTGGCAGGACTGGACAACCCGGCCAACGAAAATGCCCTGGTACCCTCGAGAAGAGGAAAGCCCAGGTGGAGTCTGATGAGACCAACTTTATACCTGAAGCCTACATCGACTGGATGCCACCGGTTCGCTCTGATCCTATATGGAGTATTTCAACAAAGCCATCTAAAAATTGCTGTTAGTTATTTTCTGCCCTGTGATTTTATGCAAAAATAGGAAAAATGGTTTAAAAGTAGATTTAGTTTGCAAACTTTTGCTATGCTGTTAAAAGTTTGGGATCAAGGTTGAGAAAATTTGTGTTTTACATCAGTTGAACCATTTTAAGATTTTTTTTTTCCTGTGATTTTTACATATTTGCTGTCTTGTTTTAGCTAACGCTCCAATTTTTTTTCTTTTGGCTTGGATAATGGACTATTTTCAAGTAATGAAAAACTGTCATACTGGACATTCATGGACAATGCTGCTGACTAATTGTTGCTTCTCTTACACACATTGTAACCCTAAAAAAAGACTGTCTCCTAAGACTACACCCTAACATTTGTGCCACCATAGATATGGTGGAATAAAAATTAAAAGGGGGGATTGCAACAGGGTGGTCCCCAGGAAAGGGGGAGGTTCCCTGCCCCACCCAAGGGAGGGGGAGCTGAGCAGGAAGGGGAGAAGCTGAAGAAGAGACTGAGGAAGGAAGCAGGATGGAGCCAGAAGGAGACCTGGAGGAGGCGCATGGAGCCTAGAAACACGTAAAGAAACTGTGCTTGTCTTTTGGTCGTGGACTGGGTGACACAGATGTGGGTGAGACCCATGGGGAGGTGACAATGGCAGTTTTTATCTTGATGTTGATTTTGCTCTTTTCCTTCCGGGCTTGTCTGGTTATTTCTGACCCTTTGCTGTGGGTCCCCACTGGAAGATGCTTTAGACTTGTGGCAGGCTTTGGGGCTTTGCTCTGGGCCGATCCCATATGGATGGACTTTTACCCACGAGGGGACGGGTAACTTTGGGTGCTTCATCTAGAAACTAGACTCTTTGCCTTACCTGTATTGTTTCCTAGTTTTATTAAAGTTCCTTCCCATTAAAGTCTCCTATGTTTTGTGTTGATGCGGCGGATGGCAGAACCCATTTAGAATAGGCAGGTTTGCGGGGTTTGGGCTACCCCTCTCCCTGTCCTATAACATTCCTACTATAAGTGAAACCATCTGATATTTTTCTTTTTCCTTCTGACTTACTTCACTGAGCATAATTCCTTCTAGTTCCATCTGCATTGCTGCAAATGGCATGAGTTTATCTTTTTTGTGTTAAAGATTTATTTATTTTTATACAAGAGCAGGCCAGAGGCGTGGGAGGGTGAGAGGATTCACCAGAGACAGAGCGGGGAGCAGAACAGGCAGAAGGATCGAAATACACTGCTGGAGGGGAGCAGTGGGCGAGAAAGGAGAGGCCTGCCACGCCATGTGGGCTTCTCCCTGGCCGGCGGGGAATCGAACCCATGCTGCAGAAGCTGCAGACAGCTTCACAGCACTGTGCTCAACCCGCTGCACCACTGGGGAGGCCCCAGGTTATCTTTTTTGATTGCTGAATAATATTATATATACCACATCTTCTTGATCCAGTCATCTGTTTTTAGGCATTTGGATTGTTTCCATGTTATGTATTTTTTTTGATTTATTAACTTGTTTATTAACTTTTCCCTCTCAACAGTGAGATGGGCTACACAGGTTCACAAATACTGGTCCCAATTATTATTTTTATATTAATTTTTTTGTTATTCTAAAATTTTATTTTATATATTTTTGCATCATTTTTCATTTTTGCACAATGTATGCATTTTCATTTTGGTTATATTCCCCATACAATTCCCACCCCCCTTATTTTGACCCTAATCCCTTCTCTCCGTGTAGTGTGTCTCTGGTTTATAGTTGCTTCTTGATTTTGATTTTTGATAATACTGGTCCCTTATTTAGGTTTTCTAAATTCCTGCTATGAGTGAGACCATCTGGTATTTTTCTTTTTCTTTCTGGCTTATTTCACTGAGCATGATCCCTTCCAGCTCCACCCATGTTGCTGCAAATTGCATGAGCTTATCTTTTTGATTGCTGAGTAATATTCCATTGTATGTATATACCACATCTTCTTGATCCAGTCATCTATTTTGGGGCAATTGGGTTGTTTCCATAGCTTACGTATTGCAAATAGTGCTGCAATAAACATAGAGATGCAGGTGCCCTTTTGAATTAATGATTCTATGCCCTTTGGGTAAATACCTAGGAGTGCAAATGTTGGATCATATGGAATCTCCATCTTTAGCAGATTGAGAAACTCCACACAGCTTTCCAAGGTGGTTGGAACAGTTTGCATTCCCACCAGCAGTGCAGGAGAGTTCCTTTTTCTCCACATCCTTGCCAATATTTTTTGTTGCTAGTTTTTTTTAATATGTGCCATTCTCACTGGTGTAAGATGGTATCTCATTGTAGTTTTGATTTGCATTTCCATGATTGCAATTGATGCTGAATATATTTTCATATGCCTGTTGGCCATTCTCATTTCCTCTTTGGAGAGGTTCCTTTTAGCGCTTCTGCCCATTTTTTGACTGGATTATTTACTTTATTTTTGTTGAGTCTCTTCAGTTCTTTGTAGATTTTTGTGATCAGTCCTTTATCATTAGTGTTGTGTGCAAAAATTTTCTCCCAGACAGTGGGGAGTCTCTTTGTTTTGGTT
This sequence comes from Talpa occidentalis, assembly GCF_014898055.3. Classification (NCBI taxonomy): domain Eukaryota; kingdom Metazoa; phylum Chordata; class Mammalia; order Eulipotyphla; family Talpidae; genus Talpa; species Talpa occidentalis. The sequence continues at coordinate 46,655,990 of NW_023601543.1, forward strand.
ACTATCTCACCACTGCTTTTCAATATAATACTGGAAGTCCTAGCCAGAAATAAAACAAGATAAAGACATACAAGGAATCCAAATAGGGAAGGAAGAAGTCAAACTATCACTATTTGCAGATGATATGATAATATACATAGAGAACACCAAAAAATCCAGAGAAAAACTAATTAATCAATATGTTTAGTAAAGTAGCAGGATACAAACTCAACACACAAAAATCAGTAGCCTTCCTATACACAGACAATCAATCTGAAGAAGAAGAAATCAAGAAAACCATCCCTTTTATTATTGAAACAAAAAAAATCAAATACTTGGGAATAAACCTAACAAAGAGGTAAAGGACCTATACAAAGAAAACTATAAAACACTGTTAAAAGAAATAGAAGAAGGGCTTCCCCTGGTGGTGCAGTGGTTGAGAGCTGGGATGTGAAGCTGCCCACAGCCTCTGCAGTGCCAGTTCGATTCCTGGCTGCCGGCGAGGGTCCCACATGGTGCGTAGACCTCTCCTGCGGTGCCCACTGCTCCCTCAGCAGTGTACTTTATCAGTCTGCCTGTTCTGCTTCCTGCTCTGGCTCTGGTGATTTCTCTCACTCTCTGTGCTTATATAAATAAATAAATAAATCTTTAAAAAAAAAAGAAATAGAAGAAGACACAAAGAAATGGAAAGACATCCCCTGCTCATGGATTGGAAGAATTAACATTATTAAAATGGCCATCCTACCAAAAGCATTTTACAGATTCAGTGCTATTCCAATAAAAATTTCAATGATATTCTTCAAAGAAATAGAACAAATATTGATGAAATTCATATGGAGCCACCAAAAACCCCAAATAGCCAAAGCTCTCCTGAAAAAAAAAGAAGGGAATGGAGGCATCACTCTTCCAGATTTCAAACTATACTACAAAGCCATAATAATCAAAACAGCATGCTATTGGAACCAGAACAGACACATGGGCCAATGGAACGGAATAGAAAATCCAGAAATAAACCCACAGATTTACAGTCCACTAATCTCTGACAAAGGAGCAAAGAATATGCAATGGAGCAAAGAAAGTTCATTCAATAAATGGTGCTGGGAAAACTGGGTTGCTACATGCAATAGAATGAAGCTTGACTACTACCTCACACCATGCATAAAAACCAACTCAAAATGGATTAAAGAACTAGACATAACACTTGAAACCATAAAATATGTGGAAGGACATATAGACGAAACACTATATGACATACACCTCAGCAACATCTTTAAAGACTCATCACCCAAAGCAGTGACAGTGAACGCAAAGATAAACAGCTGGGACTACATCAAATTAAAGAGCTTCTGCACAGCAAAAGAGACAGTAACCAAAACACGTTATGTATTTTTTTAAACATTTTAAAAAAGATTTATTTATGTTTGTTTGTTTGTTTGCTTTTTTATTTATTTATACAAGCACTGGGTACAGTCAGAAGTGCGGGAGGGTGAGAGAATTCATCAGAGTCAGGGCGGGGAACAGAACAGGCAGAGTGGTTTTTTGTGGTTCCATGTGAATTTCATCAGTATTTGTTCGATTTCTTTGAAGAATGTCATTGAGATTTTTATTGGAATGGCATTGAATCTATATATTGTTTTTGGTAGGATGGACCTTTTAATAATGTTAATTCTTCCAATCCATGAGCAGGGGATGCATTTCCATTTCTTTGTGTCTTCTTCTATTTCTTTTAACAGTGTTTTATAGTTTTCTTTGTATAGGTCTTTCACCTCTTTTGTTAGGTTTATTCCCAAGGATTTGATTTTTTTTTATTTCTTTTATAAAAGGGATGGTTTTCTTGATTTCTTCTTCTTCAGACTGATTGTATATAGGAAGGCTACTGATTTTTGTGTGTTGAGTTTGTATCTTGCTACTTTACTGAACTGGTTGATTATTTTAAGTAGTTTTTCTGTGGAGTTTTTAGGGTCCTCTATGTATATCATCATATCATCTGCAAAGGGTGTTAGTTTTACTTCTTCATTCCTTATCTGGATTCCTTGTATGTGTTTCTCTTGTCTTATTGCCCTGGGTAGGACCTCCAGTATTATATTGAAGAACAGTGGTGAGAGAGGACATCCTTGTCTTTTTCCTGATCTTAAATGAAAGGCCTTCAGCTTTTCGCCATTGAGAAAATATTGGTGGTGGGTTTGTCGTATATGGCTTTTATCATTTAAGGTATGTTCTTTCTATCCTGAAAATTTCAAGGGCCTTCATCATAAAAGTATTTTGGACTTTGTCGAATTCTTTCTCAGCATCTTTTGATATGAAAATATGGTTTTTATTTTTCTTTTTGTTGATGTGTTGGATTATACTTATGGATTTTCATATTTTGAACCATCCTTGTGCCCCTGGGATGAATCCCACTTGATTGTGGTGTAATACACCAAGCTATACTACAAAGTGGGAAAGCTTTTTGTAAAGAGGATTCTTAATTTCTTCTTCTTTTATTTAAGAGGTCTATATCTTTGTGATATTACTATACACCACAGTATGTGTGCTGTCTCTGTTTTGGATCAAGTACTATTTGTGAAAACACTTAGAGGAAATAAGTCATCTCCGTGGCTTGGTAGTTATATAGTTCCATTTGCTCTGGATAGTACTTTGTATATAATAAAAAATCTTCATACTTTATATAGAAATTTATTCAAAATGATCTTAAATATAAAATGTAAAACTAGAAAAATTTTAGACAAATTCATGGGAGACAGTCTTGGGAACCTAAGGGTTGGTGAACAGTTCTTAGATGCAGCATTAAACTCAAGATCTATATAACAGACTGAATTACGCTCTCCTTCAAATATCCATGCTCTAATCCCCAGAACTTGTGCATTTGTGTCCCCTTTACATGGATAAAGGGACTTTGCATGTGTGATTAAGTTAAAAGATCATGAGATTATCCTGTATCATTTTGTGAGCCCAGTGAAAACCACAAGGGTCCTTACAAAGGGAGACAGGAAGGTAAGAGTCAGAGAAAGAGATGTGATAACAGAAGCAGAGGTTGTAGTGATGGCCTTGCTGGAAGAAGGTCATGAACCAAGGGATATAGACTGTCTTTCTAAACAGGAAAAGGAAAAGAATGGATTTCCCTTGAATCATCCATAAAGAACACATCCTTGCCAACACCTTGATTTTAGTCCAGTGAGACTCCTTGCAGGCTTCTTACCCCCAGAATTGTAGAATAATGAATTCATTGTTTTAAGCCACCATTTGTGGTAATTTATTACAGCTGCAATAGTAAACTGAGAATATATAAAAGAAAAATTTGATAAATTGAACTTCACCAAAACTAAAAACATTTCCCCTGCAAAAGACACTGAGAAGATAAGTTATAGACTGAGAGAAGGTATGTGTAAACCACAGGACCAACAAAGGACTAGTATTTAGAATATATAAAGAGCTCTCAACAGCAAAAGGCAATCAATCCAATTAGAAAAGGGACAAAAACATAAGAGACATTTCACTTAAGAGGATGTGTGTGACAGCAAATAAGCACATGAAAAGATTTTCAATATCATTAGCTATTAGGAAAATTATAATGTAAGGGCCTGAGGATTAGCTTGTTTGATTATAATGTAAGTGACTGAGGTTTAACTTTTGATTCCTGAGGCATCCATTTCAAAGACATCCATCTGGAATAAACACATTTAGTGACCCTTCCCATGCTTCAATTTAATTTAATTTCTGTTATCATGTTTTAAATTCATCAGAAAAGACTGACCCCGTAAAACCCTAGCTACCCCACCTTTTGTCCAAATAAAGAAAGAACCCCAGCTCTGTGTGCTCTCATTCTCTTTACACCTCACTGTGTGGCTCTGGGTGTGCCATGCGTCCTCCAGGCACCTGTGAGTAAGAAACCTTATATTTCATTTCCTGATGGCTATTGCTGTGGTGCCTCTTGTAATCATGATAAGAACCATCAGGGCTGGTCCAGCCACAACTTTGGCTTCAGCCAGGGAGGTAACTGTGAGGGCTCACCAGAAGTAGTAGGGGCCCAGGTGAGGGCCCCCTGGCATTTCTAGCCCATACTTTTGCTATTGATATGCTGAGACTGATTCTAAACAAAAATGCAAACTGAAACAACAAAAAGATATCACTACACATGTATCAGAATGACTAAAATAAGAGAAACTGAATCCCTTAGACATTGCAGATGAGACTAAAATTGTACAGCCATTGTAGAAAATAGTGTGATCTCTTCTAATAAGAGCAGACACGCAATTAACATATGGCCTGGCAATTGCATTCTTAGGCATTTTTCTCAAAGAAATCAAAACATATTCACACAAAAACGTGTAAATGAATATTTAGAGCAATTTTGCTTTTAATAGCCAAAAAAACCTGGAAATAATTGATGTTCTTCAATGGATAAAATGTTAAGTAAACCCTAGTACAGCTAGGCCATGAAATATGCTCAGTAATAAAAAGGAACAAACTATTGTTACATGCCATCTTGGATGCATCTTGAGGACATTATGCATAGTGAAAAAAAGTCAATCTAAAAAAGATACCTACTGTCTGATTCCATATACACCATCTTTGAAATGATAGAGATATAGCAATGAAGCAGAGATCAGTGATTGCCAGGGCACAAGGACCTTGAAGGTGGAGTGGTGTGACTCTGGAGGTAGTGTGAGAGAGCTCTTCTATGGTGATGAAGCAGTTCTGTGTATCACAATGGCCGTGGAGGTCACACAAATCTATGCATGGGGTGAAATCATATAGACAGACACACATGCACTCATCAACAAATGAATTCTTATACAAACGATAAAAACTGAGTAAGGCTTGTAGTCTAATGAACATTATTATGCCAGTGTCAATTTCCTTTTTTTATATTGTACTACAGTTCCATAAAATGTCATTTTTTTGTGGGAAGCTGGGGAAAGGGTTCTACAGACTCTACTTTTGTAACTTCTTATGAGTCACTCTTCTTAACCAGGGTGGTTATATGAGATCAGGAGAGATGGGCTACTTAGTGGGTGCCTGTGCCAACTCCATGGATCTGCTCCTGTCTCCCACACAGTGCAGGAGTTTGCTTCTACCCCCTCACATTTTCTGTGAGAGCAGTATAAAGCATGTGAGAAGAAGAGGAAAATGACTCTCCACTGAGAAGCCTTCTGGTCTGGTTTGAGGAAAGTCCAGTAGTGAACCAGAGTAATCAGGAAATAGTCATATTTATTTTATAAATCCAGAGCTTTATTTTTATGAGGAAACAGTATAACTGCACACAGTTTTTTTTTTTTTTTTTTGACAGTCTAGAACTCTGTGACAATTGAAGGAATCTTGTTCGTTTGGATCAGGAAACCACAGTGCAGGTCCCTGATTTACTTTGTGGAGGTCCCTCAAATTCTATGGAAAGGACCTAGGTGAAAATAAAGTAGCTCTGTTCTCACCAAGGCTTCCAATCCTAAACCTAAGTAGTGATTCTGTCACTAAGGGCAGGAGGAAGTAGTACCATGTTCTTCGACTTCTTATTCTTCTGATCACAGAGTTAGCTGGAGTCAAGGGGCAAAGACTTGTGCACTTAAAAGAATGTCAAATTGTGTCATTACCTGGTCTTCCGCTGTCCTTCTGGTTCCTTCCCAGTAAAATTTGATTACTTTCTCTCATTGCTGGCTTCTCCTCTCACCCCTGAGATCCTAGTTTTTCCCCAAATTCTTCTTTCTCTGGAAGGAATCTTGGATCCCTTTGGGGGTTTAGTAATGGGGGAAAATCCAGCTTCTATTATAGAATTGTCAGTTCCTGGGTCTCAGGGAGGCCATACTGAACTTTGTGCTCATCAAATAGCTTGCGCAAGGAACTGGTGTAGAGCGCATGGTACTTGTCCACTGTCTTCTTGTCTGGTTTCTCAATCTTGGGGATTGGCAGGGGCTTCCCAACTATGGGGAAGGAGAAGAGCCAAGCATTAGAACCCCATTCCCAGCAAGGAACTCAAACTACTATATCTGAGAGGGAACCATGCACACTTCCCTTGTTCTTTTCCTCTGCTCCAGCCCCATATGGGTCCCACATTCTCCAAACACTAAACTCACACATGCAAGTGAGAATTAGAGCAAGCTCAGGAGAGTGTTGGAGGGATGCATGTGAACAGTGACACTCTTGTGGCAGCTGTTGGACTCTGTCCCACCCAGGAATGACTACAACTCTTACTTAGTTGTCCTCCCCTCCCTGCTATCAGCCATACCCACTGGAATTTGCACAGCCCATGCCAGCTGTGTAGTGGGTCCCCTGGGACATGATGACCTGAAGTGGGGGGGATAAGGACTAGGGTGATCCAGAGATACTAGAAAACTCACCAACAGTGGTAATGGGCCGGTTGAAAGGCAGGAAGCCCCAGGATTCCCGAGTGAGGCCCCGTCCGTGGAAGGTACAGAAATTTAGTCCCAGAATTTTTTTCATTGTAGCCTGGAAGTATTTTTGGAAGAATCTTTTCCATGTGCCCTCAGGGAAGGTCTCTTGATTGTGAACATCATTCTCTCCAAAGGAATAGGAAGGGACAAGATATGCTCTGCAAAGAAAGGGGAAAATTGTAAGTTAGAAGCTTAAAATGGAAGCTCCCTCAGTGAAACCTTCTTCATAGAGGGAAACCTGTCTGATTGCCACATACAGGACAAGAACACAAGCACTCAAACATCTCCAGCCTCATGTCTCATTCCTGCCAGGTGCCACCTCCCCAACTGACCCTTTTGGGGGAAGCTGTAGTGCCTTGTACTGTAATGGAAAGAGACTAATCTCAGGTGATCTGCTTTTACATACTCAGCATCCAGAGTGATCTTCCTAAACTGCGTATGACTCACGTCACTCCTGAATACCAGAAACATAATGTTGTAATGCAGTATTGTTTCAGTTAAAGAAAACCAGAACTTAAAGGACTGATCACAAAAATCTACAAAGAGCTGATGAGACTCAACAAAAACAAAGAAAATAATCCAGTCAGGGCCTCCCCGGTGGCGCAGCGGTTGAGCGCTGGGTTGCGAAGCTGCCCGCGGCCTCTGCGGCGCCGGTTCGATCCCCGGCTGCTCCCCGGCCACTGGAGGAGGGTCCTGCATGGCGCGCAGACCTCTCCTGCCGCCCGCTGCTCCCCTCAGCAGTGTACTTCGGTCCTTCTGTCTGCTCTGCTCCCCGCTCTGGCTCTGGTGAGTTCTCTCACCCTCCCGCGCTTCTGACTGTACCCAGTGCATGTATAAACAAAACAAACAAGCAAACCAGCAAACAAATAGATAAAGCATGCCTCTATCAAAAAAAAAAAAAAAAAAAAAAAAAAGAAAATAATCCAGTCAAAAAATGGGCAGAAGAGCTAAAAAGAAACTTCCCCAAAGAGGAAATGCAAATGGCCAACAGGCATATGAAAAAATGTTCAACATCACTTGTAATCAGGGAAATGCAAATCAAAACTACCATGAGATTCCATCTTACACCAGTGAGAATGGCACATATTAAAAAAACTAGCAACAACAAATGTTGGTGAGGGTGTGGAGAAAAGGAACTCTCCTGCACTGCTGGTGGGAGTGCAAACTGGTCCAACCACTATGGAGAGCTGTGTGGGGAGATTTCTGGACCTACTAAACATAGAGCTTCCATATGATCCAGCAATTCCACTCCTAGGTATTTACCCAAAGGACACAGAAACATCAATTCCAAAGAACACCTGCACCCCTATGTTTATAGCAGCACTATTTGCAATAGCTAAGCTTTGGAAACAACCCAAATGCCCCAAAATAGATGACTGGATCAAGAAGATGTGGTACATATACACCATGGAATATTACTCAGCATTCAAAAAAGATAAACACATACAATTTGCAACAACATGGATGGCGCTGGAAGGGATCATGCTCAACGAAATAAGCCAGAAAGAAAAAGAAAAATACCGGATGGTCTCACTCATAGCAGGAATCTAGAAAACTTAAATAAGGGACCAGGAAAATGAATAACTATAAGAAAGTGAAAATCAAAATCAACGGAAAACTATGAACCAGAGACACTTTTTGGGGGGTGGGCGGTGGGAGGGGAGGGATTGGGGTCAGAATGGGGGGGTTGCAATTGTATGGGGAATATAAAATTAAAATTTATTATTTAATAATAATAAAAAAAGAATTCTGCAAAAAGCAGTGAAAGCAGAATAGATGAAATGGAAAAACAAGTACTCTCGAAGATGCAGAAATTAAAGAAACATAACAGAAAAGGAAAGAGAAGTACGAAGGTAAAAGAATGAAGCAAGACTTTGGGAACTATCTGACTCCATGAGGATTGGAAACATAAGAGTTATAGGAATCCCAGAAGGAGAGGAGAGAGACCTAAGAACAGAGAAATTATTTGTGGAAATAATTGAAGAGAACTTCCCAAACATGAAGGAGCTGAATATAGACATACAAGAAGCAAGAACACCAAACTTCCATGATGAAAGGAAAAATACAGCAAGACACATAATAGTAAAGCTCCCAAGAATCCAAGAAAAGGAAAAAAATACTGAAGCTGACAAGAGAGAAGAAACAGATAGCATACAACGGAAAACCAATCCCGCTGACATCAGACTTCTCTGAAGAAACACTGCGGGCAAGGAGAAAGTGGAAGGACATAGTCAACAAACTCCAAGACACAAATGCCAACCAAGAATACTCTATCCTGCAAAACTTTCCTTCCTCTATGAAGAAAGTATAAGGGCCTTCCCAGAAAAAAAGAGATCTCCAGAATTTCATTATGACTAAACCCCCACTCCAAAAAATACTACAAGAAGTCCTAAATCCAGAAATCAACAGAGGGATGAATAACAACAAAACAAGACTCAAAAAAAATTAAAAAAATAAATAAAACCAGAAAAAAGACAAACAAAATGGCAAATACAGACACTAACATATCAATATTAACTCTAAATGTAAACAGACTAAACTCTTCAATAAAAAGACACAGGGTCACAGGCTGGATTAAGAAATAAAACCCAACCTTCTGCTGTCTCCAGGAAACACATTTAACTACAAAAGATAAAAATAGACTGAAAGTAAAAGGATGGAAAACGATCCTACAAGCAAATAGACCAAAAAAAGAAGGTAGGAACAGCTATACTTATATCAGATAAAACAGATTTCAAACTCAAAAAGGTAAAAAGAGACCCAGACGGTCACTGCATTATGATCAAGGTGACAATAGTTCAAGAAGAAATAACACTCATTAACATATACTTAGCAAACGAAGGAGCAACAAAATATATCAGACAACTATTATCATTTCTGAAGACCAATTGCAAGCAGTGAAATTGAAATGTTAATCAAAACCATCTCCCCCAAAAAAGCCCAGAACCAGATGGATTCACAAATGAATTCTACAAAACATTCAGAAACGAACCACTGCCCATTCTTCATACACTCTTTCAAAAAATTTAGAAGGAAAGGATAATACCAAACACATTCTATGAAGCCAACATTAACACTAATACCAAAACTGAACAAGGACAACACCAAAAAAAGAAAACTACAGGCCAATCTATCTAATAAACACATACGCAAAAATCCTCAATAAAATTTTAGCTAATAGAATCCAACAATGTATCCATAAGATAATTCACCACGACCAAGTAGGATTTATTACAGGGACACAAGGATGGTTCAACATCTGAAAATCAATCAGCGTAATCCAACACATCAACAAAAAGAAATATAAAAAACATATGATGATCTCAATGGATGCTGAGAAAGCTTTCAACAAAGTGCAACACCCATTATGATAAAGGCCCTTGGAATTCTCGTGATGCAAGGAACATACCTCAACATCACAAAGTCCGTTTTTGAAAGACCATAGCCAATATCATTCTCAATGGTGAAAAGTTGAAAGCATTTCCATTAAGATCTGGAACAAGACAAGGATGTCCACTCTCACCACTGCTTTTCAATATAATATTGGCAGTCCTAGCTAGAGCAATAAGACAAGAAAAACACATACAAGGGATCAAAAAAGGGAAGGAAGAGTTAAACTATCACTATTCACAGGTGATATGATAATATATAGAGAACCCAAAAAACTTCAGAGAAAAACTAATCAAACTAATCAACCTGTTTAGCAAGGTAGCAGGATGCAAACTCAACACACGAAAATCAGTAGCCTTCCTATACACAATCAATCAATCTGAAGAAGAAGAAATCAAGAAACCATCCCTTTTATTATTGAAACAAATCAAATCAAATACTTGGGAATAAACCTAACAAAGAGGTAAAGGACCTATACAAAGAAAACTATAAAACACTGTTAAAAGAAATAGAAGACACAACGAAATGGAAAGACATCTCTGGCTCATAGATTGGAAGAATTAACATTATCAAAATGGCCATCCTACCAAAAGCAATTTGCAGATTTAATGCTATTCCAATAAAAAATTCAATGATATTCTTCAAAGAAATAGAACAAATATTGATGAAATTCATATGAAGCCACCAAAAACCCCGAATAGCCAAAGCTCTCCTGAGAGGAAAAAAACAGGGAATGGAGGTATCACACTCCCAGACTTCAGACTACACTACAAAGCCATAATAATCAAAACTGCATGATATTGGAACAAGAACAGACACACGGACCAATGGAACTGAATAGAAAACCCAGAAATAAACCCACAGATCTATGGTCAACTAATCTTTGACAAAGGAGCAAGAATATGCATTGGAGCAAAGAAAGTTTGTTCAGTAAATGGTGCTGGGAAAACTGGGTCACTACATACAAAAGAATGAAGCTTGACTACTACCTCACACCATACACAAAAACCAACTCAAAATGGATTAAAGAACTAGACATAAGACCTGAAACCATAAAATATATAGAAGGACATATAGGTGAAACACTACATGACATACACCTTAGCATCATCTTTAAAGAATCATCACCCAAAGCAGTGATAGTGAAGGCAAAGATAAACAGCTGGGACTACATCAAATTAAAGAGCTTCTGCACAGCAAAAGAGACAGTAACCAAAACAAAGAGATACCCCACGGATTGGGAGAAAATTTTTGCACACAACAGTAATGATAAAGGACTGATCACAAAAATCTACAAAGAGCTGATGAGACTCAATAAAAACAAAGAAATAATTCAGTCAAAAAAATGGGCAGGGGGGTGTCCTTGGTGGCTCAGGTGGTTGAGCCTTGCATTGTGAAGCTGTTGTAGTCTCTGCAGCAAGGATTCGAACCTGGCCGGCTGGCGAGAATCCCACATGGCCCGGCAGATCTCTCCTGTCTTGCCCACTGCTCCCCTCAGCAGTGTATTTCATCAGTCTGCCTCTTCTGTTTCCCACTCTGTCTCTGGTGAATCCTCTCACCCTTTGGTGCATCTGGCCTGTACCCCAGTTCTTGTATAAATAAATATATCTTTAAAAAAATGGGCATAAGAGCTAAAAAGAAACTTTCCCAGAGAGGAAAAGCAAATGGCCAAATAGGCATATGAAAGAATGTTCAACATCACTTGTAATCAGGGAAATGCAAATCAAAACTACAATGAGATACCATCTCACACCAGTGAGAATGGCACATATTAAAAGAACTAGCTACAACAAATGTTGGCCGAGGATGTGGAGAAAAAGGAACTCTCCTGCACTGCTGGTGGGAGTGCAAACTGGTCCAACCACTATGGAAAGCTTTGTGGAGATTACTCAACCTGCTAAAGATGGAGCTTCCATATGATCCAGGAATTCCATTCCTAGGTATTTACCCAAAGGACACACAAACATTAATTTGAAAGGGCACCTGCACCCCTATGTTTATATCAGCACTCTTTGCAATAGCTAAGCTTTGGAAACAACCTCAATGCCCAAAAATAGATGACTGAATCAAGAAGATGTGGTACATTACACAATGGAATATTACTCAGCAATCAAAAAAATAAACTCATGCCATTTGCAGCAACATGGATGGAGCTGGAAGGGATCATGCTCAGCGAAATAAGCCAGAAAGAAAAAGAAAAATACCAGATGGTCTCACTCATAGCAGGAATTTAGAAAACCTAAATAAGGTACCAGGAAAAAGAATAATTATAATGAAATAAAAATCAAAATCAACAAGCAACTCTAAACAGAGACACACTACAGGGGGAGGTGGGCAGGAGGGAGTAGGATCATAACAAGGGGGGGTGGGAATTGTATGGGGACTATAACCAAGATGAAAATGCATACATTTTGCAAAAATGAAAAATGATATAAAAATATATAAAATAAATAAAAAATAGCTATTTTAACTGGCATGAGTTAAAATCTCATTAATGTTTTCATTTGTATTTCCCTAATAATAAGTGATGTAGAACATCTTTTTATGTGTTTGTTGGTCATCTGTATGTCTTCTTTGCTGATACCCTCTTCCTATTTTTTAATCAGGTTATATGTTTTGTTGTTGAGTTGTAAGAGTTATTTATATACTTTGGATATAAACCCTTTGTTTGATATATGATTTGCAGATATCTTCTCCCATTCAGTAGGTCTTTTTGTTATCTTAATTATGGTTTATTTTACTGTGCAGAAAGAAACTTTTTAGTTCTTGATGTAGTCCCACTTGTTTATATTCTCTAGTATCTGTTGATGTTGGAGATGAATCCATAAAGACATCTTTAAGGGTGATATCAAAGGGCTTATTATTTATGTTTTTCTTGATATATTTATAGTTTCAGTTCTTATATTCAAATATTTATTTCATTTTGAATTAATTTTGTGTATGTGTAAACTAGCAGTCTAGTTTACACTAGACTGAAAAGAATATTTGTTTCTTTTGCAGGTGATTTTCCACCTTTCCCAACACCATTTATTGAAGTGATTTTCTATTCTCTATTGTATCATCTTGGGTATTTTACCATAAATCAGTTGTCCATATCTGTATGGTTTTATTTGTGGAATCTCAATTCTGTTCCATTGAGCTGTGTACCTGTTGTTCCAATACCATACATTTTGGATGTCTGTTGCTTTGAAGTATAGTTTAAAGTTGGGGAGCATGATGCTTACATTTTTGTTATTTTATTCTCAGGGTTATTTCAGTTATATGAAGTGTTTTTGTGGTTCCATACAAATTTTTGGATTTTTTTTCTATTTCTTTGAAGAATGCCTTTGGGATCTTAAAAGGGATTGCACTGAATGTATATATTGTTTTAGGTAGAATGGCCATTTTGCCAATATTTGATTTTTATGTTTCATGAGCACTAAATGTCCTTCCATTATTTTTGGTATCTTCTTCAATTTCTTTCAAAAGTGTCATAGTTTTCAATGTACAGATCTTTATTTCCTTGGTCCTATTTATTTGTAGTTATTTTTGTCTTTTATATGATCATAAATGGCATTGTTTTCTTTATTTCACTCTTTGTTAACCAATTGGCTTCATATGTAAATGCAGCAGATTTTTGTTTATTTATTTTGTAACCTGCACCCTTACTGTAGACATTTATTATTTCTAACAGTTTCTTTATTGGAGTCTTTAGGGTTTTCTATATATCATGTCATTTGTGTACAGTGGCAGTTTTACTTATTTCTTCCTTATTTGGTTACCTTTTATTTGTTTTTCTTTTCTAATTGCTCTATCCAGGACTTTCAATACTATGTTAAATAATAGTGATGAGAGAGGGTATTCTTGTTTTGTTCCTGATCTTAGAGGAAAAGCCTTCAGAGTCCCCATTGAGTATGATGTTAGCTGAGTTAATTATGAAAAAGCTTTTTAGTTCTTGATGTAGTCCCACTTGTTTATATTCTCTTTTGTTTCTCTTGATGTTGGAGATGAATCCATAAAGACATCCTTAAGGGTGATATCGAAGGGCTCATCATTTATGTTTTTGTTGATATATTTATAGTTTCAGTTCTTATATTTAAATATTTAATTCATTTTGAATTAATTTTGAATATATGTAAACTAGCAGTCTAGTTTGTCTCTTTTGGCTTAATTGTCTTTAGGTGTGGATCTGACACTTAATATGAACATTCTGCCTACAGTTGAGAATAGACTCTTGAATGTGGGGGGTGTAGGAATTGAAGCAGTGAAAGCAGTTAGGAGACTAGTGCAATAATCCAGGAGAGAGATGTTGGTAGTTTAAATCAAGAAATGGTAGTCAAGATGGTAAGTGGCTGGCTTCTGCACATATCTTGTAATTGTATGTACATGTCTATCTTCCCCTATTGGACTCTGAGTTTCTTAAAGGCAATGTGCAGATCTTATTTTCTTATTTATTTTTTATATTCTCAATGTTTACTAGTATGCCAAACACACAATGGGTGTTCAGTAGCCACTGAATGAATTCTTTCTAGTTTCTCAAAGCAAATTATATAATCTTTGGGGTGGGGGACAAAAATCATGCTTATTTAACTTTGCAGTCACCACAGCATTAGGTCTAGTGTCTTCCTTGCCCTTGGTAGGTTTTCTGGGTCTCTCGTTTAATGGGTTGATACAGAATGAAGCTCCATTTCCCCAAGCCCCTAAGCTACCAAGCTAAAGGGCAGAAGTGAAAAGATTTCTTTTGTTCTTTTTCCAAATTAAAGTAAGAAAAGTTCCTACTGAAATGTGTCTGGAGGCCCAAATACCCTAAAGGCCCAATGTGAGGGAGTAGAGAGAAGCAGAGTGAAGAGGGAGCCCCCTATAACATGTTTCCAAAGGAGGTCACCATTCTGGAGAAGTGCCACAGAAGTGTCAAGGCAACCTTGATAATAAGGAATCAAAACTTAGGGACCCACCCTGTCTTCAGTGCCAGCTTCACAAAACCTTTACGCCGTGTAAGGATGATGGTAGAGGCTCCTGGTCGGCACAAGAGGGCTTCAGCAGCTCCACCCACCACAACAATCACGGCATTGCCTGAGTTGTTCTGGGTCAGCAAATACTTCAAGGCCACCTCACTCACTGGGCATATACCTGTGAAACCAAGAGTCAAATAGCATAACAAACTTGGCTCCTGAACAAGGGCTGAGGGGTTCCTCCAGGCTCTTCCTGCTGGAGATAGTTCTTCTGTTTCCTGACTGGTTGTTGCTTCCAGCCTTCTGTCTTTGGCCTTCATATCCTGGGTTAGCCCTAGCCTGTGGTTGGCCCTTAGGGTAAACTGCTTGCCTTACAGGTCTGTATTACTACAGTTGGGACTACACTGAGTGCCCCTGCCTACTTCCTCTTATCTTAGTATTTAAGCACATACCTTTCCTTTTCAGCGCATCCCATGAACCACAGTCATCTTCCAGTCGCCCCAGACTGACAGCTCTGGTGACTCTCCAGAGTTCCTTCCCCCAGGGTTGGGGGAACCAACCTACTATCTCCCTAACCTGCCAGATGTGAGCCACTGCTTGGGGTTTCTGTAGAGCAGGCAGATCCAGGATCCTGTCCAAACCAAACTGAATTGTATATGAACCCTGGAATGAGGATGACACCCTGTTGCTTGACAATAGAGTCTTTCCTCACTGCTGCTTCCCGCCTTTGCCCTGTGCTTACCTTCTATTCTCCCTGGGATGGCAGAAATTTCCTCCAGCCCTCAGCCATTGAGAGAGACTGCTGTTCCAGATTCATGACAACCTCAGAGAGCTTCCTCTCGGACACTAGTGATTTACCTGGTCCCTCCAGATAAATGCTATCTTACCATTTAATGTTTGGCTTCATTTTTCTGGTATCCAGGAGGATAAATATTCAACCCAGGGAGAAGGACTTCCTTACAGTACCATGGCTTGAAGTCTGGCATGGGAAAATTGTCTTGGGTTCTGCTGGATACCTGCTCTTTACCCCTTGAGGTCTTTTGAAAATTTGAAGGGGTTCCAAGGAGGGACATTAAGGTCATGGGGCAGGAGGGGTACCAGCTAGTATGAGAGAAATTAACCTGTCTTTTCGATGTCCTGAGATGAGAGCTTCTCTATAAACGACAGGCTTAAAGAAGCTGGCTGATATCCTGGAAAGAATCCGGAAACATTCTTTTGAGTTGCCTCATTCATGCCTGATTTCCTTACATTTGGGTTTGATATTTGGCGTTTGCCTTCTTTTTTCTACTTTGGCTTTGACTCTCAACTCTGGCCTTCTGGTTCCTCTTCCGAAAGGATTCCTGCAACTTTTGTGAATACTTAGAACTTACTCTGCTGTCTTAACAAACCCTGTGTCATGAATCTTGCACAAATCTCATGTTTGGCCAAGCGCTCTTATTTACTGGTCCAGTGATTTCTAAACTCATTTTCTGCTAAGTCCTCTTCTAACATCAAGTGACAGTTGGACTGATTGTCAGGTGGGACCCGAAGGTAGGTCAGAGAATTGAATTATATTGTATACTCACCCATTGACATCACATATTCTCGCACAAATGGGATCCAGAAGATCCCTTCCAAGGTCCCTAAAGAGGGAGTGATGTCTGGGAAAATCCGAGCAAAGCCAGAGGCCTCAGTGGCAAAGTTGATGAAGACACCGTAGGAGACAATACCGTGGGGGTGGTTGACAATGACATAGTTGTGTTTGGGAGAGAGGTCATGAGTCTTCACCAGCTGTTGAAGGGAGATGGAGTCAGAGCAGTGGGTGGATAATAGGGAAGAAAGGGCGTATGGACTCAAATCCAAGCCAACAGGTAGCCTGTGTTTCCCTTAGGGACCCGCAAATCCCTGTTCATTGAGATGTCATTAATTGTCATAAGATTGCCAACGGCTCTGATGCTCAGAGAGGCTGAACTGGGTTGGCCACTCCTAGAAAACACTGCCTTCCACCCACCTGCCCACCTTCCCACTCGTCTTGGGGACCTACTCTGCTTTATGCCTCTGGGCCTTGACCTGAGTGGGGAAGGGGAGCCCGGGCAACTGGGCCCAAGGGCATCTAGGCGAAGGGTGCTTACCTTCACTGGGAAGTAAGTTTGGAAATACTTCCAGAGGGTCCAGTTTCGTACCCATGGCAAACGCCTACCACCTGTGGGTACAGAGGGCAAGGGAAGAGGAGGTGGGACGTGGTCAATCCCTTTACTGCTCCTAGTGGTGGGAGGTTATTCCTACAAACCTCTGGTCACAAAAGAAGCCTCCTTACACTTTGATATTTCTAGAGCACACACCTGTGGGTGTTGTCCTAGACTCCAAAGCCCCTGCTCCTCTGGAGCCAGCTAGAAAGGTGATCAGAAAACAGTCTAAGACTGGAGGCACCTGCCTCTTAAGTTCTCTTAAGTTCTCAACCTCTTAAGTTCTCTCGGGCAGCCTGGCAGAGGCTTCTGCTCCTTGTTGAACTTTGCTCTCGCTTTTCATTTCCCTTCTCTCTGTCCCCTTAGCTTCTCTCTCCTCGCTCCCTCTCTCCTCCTCCCCAGTCCCTTATGTTCTTTCCACCCCCTGCTTTCTTCTCCCCCCCCACTCTCTCTCCATCTGCATCTCCCACTCTTTCCTTCCACCTCCCCCTCTTTGTGGTTCTATCTTTGGCTTAGACAGGGACTGCCACTCTGGCTCTTACCTAATCTGTGGGTGTCCCAATCATAGGTGAGCCAAGCAAAGGTGATCACAGGCACCATCCAGAACTTAGTGCATGCCAGAACCCAGGGAAACAAGGCAATAGGAATAGTTCCTGAGGGGGACACGAAGTGTTCATGTTATTCGGTGCCCTTCAAGTTTTAGTACACCTCTCATACCCTCAATTTCTGCTCCATACTGAAGGTCAAGACTGGTTCGAGACCTTTCTATCCCTTTTTCCCATCCCCTGCCTAGCTATGTTGTGATCTGTGTCCCCTTGTTGCCTGAGAAATTCACAGAGGAAACAGCAGAGCTGTGACATTCTCAGAGCAGGCCCTCAGCTGAAGTCCAGGGACAGCTCTACGTGGCAAGGAGAAAGAATAGCACCTTGGGTGGGAGGCTGGCATCTTCATACTGGGACCTCAGGAAGTCCTTTCTAAAAGATTGACTCATTTTGTTTTGTGAAAGTGCTAAGTCAGCACATACCAACAGAGGGGAGGCTGCCTGCAGAGTGTACAAGCCATTAGGTGTTGAGAGAACACATTAGAAACTGCATTCCTGTGTTCCATTTTGTCCTATTCAAAATGTCCCTAAGGTTCAGAAGGGGTAAAAATTGATCTCTGCTAGCAACTGGTTACAGTAGGTTCTGAAATACAAATGTGATACACCTTACGAGTGGTTTTTTTTTTTTTTCTTTAAAAATGTACTTTCATGAGAAAGCAGGGCTAAGTATACATAATGTGAATTAAAAAAGACCCATCTAGGAGAATGCCTTCTTTAACTTCTCTATATCACATCACAGAAGATAAAAGTTTAAGAAAAGGGGGTGAAACTCAAAAGTTGCTTACTTGCTGGTTTATCTCTTGCGTTTTGGACATAGGTGAAAATAACAGGAAAAAAAATGGAGTGGACATTTCTTCAAAAGTTCATGGTATGGAATAGAAGAAAGCTTAGTGATAAGCTGAATTTTGCTTATAAGAGCCAGCTGAGATGGTTGTTGTAAGCATGCTAACTAAGTAAGAGCTATTGGTGGAATCTTGCCACAATTAAAAATCTTGCTACCTCTGACCCTCATAAAAGATGAGAGTAAATTTGTGGATAAGCTTCAGAAGAAAACTCAGATGAAATTGAATAAGAATCATTACTAATTAGAGGTAGTCTAGGTATATCAGTTCTTTCATATCTTCAATAAATTTAGTTTTCTTCACCAGTATGGAAAACAGTGCCTGGGACTATAGTAGGTGTTTAACAAATATCTGTAGACTTATTGAAAGGTAAATATCTCTTTTCAATAATAGGTAAAACTTAAGTGATTAGTGTTTGGCCAGCATATGTTCTTTACATGCAATAGTATTTACAAAGAATAGGTGGATGTCTTGTGTGCCTTAAGTCCTTAAAAGTAGTCTAAGTGCCAATACTTTGAGAAACACCACCCCCTTGTGGACTCTATTTGAACTGCAGGCTTGGCAGCCCAGGGGACCCTAAATGTTTAGGAAAAGCCTGTTAGAACCAGTCTCTTTGACTATCATTGGTGTCACTCACAGTGATGGAAGTGAGATTTGAAGAGATGGCAGAAAAAGAGGCTAAAGATGCAACAGCTAAAGCTCATAGGAGGAGGAGGAGTTTTATGACCTAAAGCAAGGATATCTGAGGAAGGAATGATGAAGAACAATCACTTGTGTGTATATGTGTGTGACTCTCCTTTAGGTAATATGGCCTTAACACCAGAAGGTGGTGCTAACATCTTGTCCATATTCAAGTGAGGAGTCCTGGAATGAATTATGAAGAGGAAGTTCACATATGGTATTCTCCTAATTTAGTTTGTACTAGAGATGGCCAAACCATTGCCAAACAGGTGTGGTGAGGATTCTCACCATGATTTTCATTTTCCTAATATCTAACAATGTTAACAGTTTCATGAGTTTATCTCCTGTGTATTTTCTTTGGTGTGGTGTTTGTTCAGATATTTGGCCTATTTTTCAGTTGGGTTATTTCTTACTGTTGAGTTTCAATGGTTCTTTATACTTTCTGGATACAAATGTTTTGTCAGATATGTGATATACAAACATTTTATCTTTTTATTCTCTTAACTGAGCATTTCTTAGAACAAAAGCTTGATTTTGATGAAATTCTGTCTTTCAATTTTTTTTCTTTCGTAGATTGTGCTTTTGATGGAAAATCCAAGAACTCTTTAACTTCAGGTCATGAAGATTTTCTCCTATCTTTTTCAATGAAAATATTACAGTTTTGTGTTTTACATTTAGATCTATGATCCATTTTGTATTCATTTTTAATAAGACATGAAGTATTGGTCAAGGGTAATTTACTACCTATGGCTATCCAATTGTTCCAACACCATTTGTTGAATAGGCTGTCCTTTCATTAAATGGTTTTGGCATCTTGGTCAAAAATCATTCTGTCATCTCTATGTGAGTCTATTTCTGAACTTTTTGTTCTGTTCCAGTAATCAATGTGTATATTCCTTTGTCAGTACCTCATTATCTTGATTGCTGTCATTTTACACTAAGATTTAAAATCAGGTAGTGAGATTCCTCCAACTTTATTCTTTTTCCAAATAGTTTTAGTTATTTTTCTTAAAGATTTATTTATTGATGCATACAAGAGCTGGGGTACAGGCCAGAGGTGTGGGGGAATGAGAGGATTCACCAGAGACAGAGTGGGGAACAGAACAGGCAAATTGACTGAAGTACACTGCTGAGGGGAGCAGCAGGAGAGGTCTGCTACGCCATGTGGGTAGCTCCCTGTCTGGCCAGGGAGCAAATTCATGCTGCAGAGGCTTTGGATAGCTTCATAGGTTGCGTCTTAACCCCTTGCGCCACTAGGGAGGCTCAGTTTTTAGTTATTGTTGTTACTTTGCTCTTCTATATAAATTTTAGAATCCTCTTGCCTGTCTACAAAACTCCAGATAGGAATTCTGTAGCTTAAATTTTTAAAAAAGATTTATTTATTTGTGGATACAAAAACTGGGGTACAGGTCTGAGGTGTGGGGGGGGGGGTGAGAGAATTCACCAGAGACAGAGTGGGGAGCAGAACAGGCAGACTGACTGAAATACACTGCTGAGGGGAGCAGTGGGCGAGTCAGGAGAGGTCTGCTGCACCATGTGGGTAGCTCCCTGGCCTGGGATCGAACATGTGCTGCTGTGGCTGTGGATAGCTTCATAGGTTGCATCTTAACCCCTTGGGCCACCAGGCAGTCCCTGTAACTTAATTCTTTAATTTTGAAACTGCTTTAGACTGAAGGAATATTTGCAAGGATATTTTAACAAAATCCCTTATAACCGTTCCCTAAATTTGTAACCATTATTAACATTCTACATTTGATTTACCTTTGAATATAAGTGTGTATAGATTTGAAAGAACAGTGCAGAGATCACAATCCCTTTTCACTAAATATTTAAGTGTATATTTTCTAAAACAAAGACATTCTCTTTCTCTTCTAGCGGCCACAGTCTTATTACCAAATTTGGGAAATTTAATGTTTACGTAAAACTGTTATGTAATACATTCTGCTGGGATTTTTATTTAAATTGCATTTACATGTATAGATTAGGGAGGAATTGCCATCTTCCAATCAAGAGTCTTCCAATCTATGTACACAGTATGTCTCTAAGTATTTAGATGTTTAATTTTATTCATTAGCATTCTATAATTTTCAGTTTCCAAATGCTGTAAAGATTTTGTTAAACCTATTGATAACTAGTTCATTTTTAAAGGCATTTAAGTCGTATTGCTTTCTAAATTTCTATTTTCAACTGTTCTCTGCTAATATATAGGAATGTAGTTGATTTTTAGGTGTGATCTTGTGTCCTGTAACTTTGCTAGCCTCATTTGTTACTTCTTGGAGTCTTTAGAATACATTCCTTGGGATTCTCATAAGGAAAGTCATGTCATTAGTGAATAAAGATAGTTTTCTTACTTTTCAATATGTATGCCTTTCTTTCTCTTTTTTTTCTTCTTGTCTTACTGTACTTTCTGGGACTTTTAGTGTGAACTTGAATACAAATGGTGAGAGTAGATTTCTTTATTCTGCTCTCAATCTTAGGGAGAAAACTTTCAGCTTTTTGATGCTCTTTATTAAGCTGAGGAAGTTTCTGAAGGGTTTTATCATGATTGAAGATGAAGTTTGTCCTTTGACCTTCCTATATCAATCGATATGATTGTGTGTTTTTTTCTTCCTTACTTAGTTAATAAGGTAGTTTGTGTTGATTAATTTCAATATTCATACTGGTATCCCTGGGGTAAAGCCCATTTGGTCATGGTATATTATTCTTATAATGTATCCCTTGCCTGGATTTGCTAGTATTTTCTTGAGGATTATTGCATTTATATTCATGAAAGATATTGGTTGGTAGTTTTCTTTTTTGTACTGTCTTTTATTTTGGTATCAGGGTCTGGCTTCGTATATGACTTGGCAAGTGTTCCTTCCTCTTCTAATTTCTGGAATAGATTATGTAGAATCTGTGATATGTCTTCTTTAAAATGTTTGGTAGAATTGCATTTGAAACCATCTGGGCTTGCAGATTCCTGTTTTGGAAGATTCTTAACCTTCCAAATTTAAGATTTAATTCAACTATTTAAACTAATAGTTTTAAGCTATGTGATTTTGGGTGAGTTTTTGTTATTTGTGGTTTTCAAGGATGTCTCCAAATATCTTACTACACTGCCTATTTTTCTTTTCAGTTTTGTGAGTTTTGTTTAATATATTTTGAAACTCTGTTGTTTGGTGCATACATATCAGGTAGTTATATCTTCTTGGTGAACTGACCTGGTTCTGACTTAAAGAAAATTTTAAACCTGTACAGTCTTGAATTAATACTGATAGCTAGCTTAAGTTAAAGATGGTACCAATATGAATCTAAGTGAGTCCTTTCTTTAATCCAGTCATCTCTGATTCATCCCACTCACTCACGTTTTCCCATCTAATAGTGGCCAATATTCATTGTACATTCATTGTGTAAAACTAAGTTTTGTTTTTTTTTAAAGATTCATTTTTTTTTATTTATACAAGAGTTGGGGTACAGGCCAGAGTTGCAGGAGGGTGCGAGGATTCACCAGAGACAGAGCAGGGAGCAGAACAGGCAGACGGAATGAAAGAACTGCTGAGGGGAGCAGCGGGAGAGACAGGAGAGGATTCCTCCCTGGCTGGCCCGGAATCGAACCGGCGCTTCGGAGGCTGCGGTCAGCTTCACAGTGCTATGCTCAATCCGCTGCGCCACCGGGGAGGCCCTAAAATTAAGTTTTTATATGCATGTTTCATTTATTTCCCATAAAGACCCTATTAGGACATTAATCATTCTCATTTTGTGGGTGAGGAACCAAGGTTCAGAGAAGTTAAATAACCACACAGCTAGTTGGTGGGTGAGTCCAGGTTGAGAATTCAAAATGTCTTACTCTAGAGACTATACCCTTAACCACTAAGCTCTAATTATTCCTCTCTTTGGTCAGTTACCAATTCCTGTCAGTTCTATCTTCTAGACATCTTTCAAATGGGCCTCTCCGGTGGCGCAGTGGTTGAGCGCTGGGTTGCAAAGCTGCCCGCAGCCTCTGCAGTGTCGGTTCGGTCCCCAGCCACTGGGCGAGGGTCCCACATGGTGCGCAGACCTCTCCTGCCACCCTCTGCTCCCCTCAGCAGTGTACTTCGTCATTCTGCCTGTTCGGCTCTCCGCTCTGACTCTGGTGAATTCTCTCACCCTCCCACGCTTCTGACTGTACCCAGTGCTTGTATAAATAAATAAATCTTTAAAAAAGAAAAACATCTTTCAAATGATCCTGCTCCCCATCTGCATGCTACCATCCAGTCGAAGCCACCACTCTCTCTGAGATGACTGCCAGTGTCTCAGAGCAGTATGCTAAAGGCAAATCTGACTTTGTCCCTCTACAACAGATAAGCAAGAATGTGGCTGGTTTGTCAAAGAAGCACTTCTGTGGCCCTGTCATTTTTTATTGGATCTAAGCTAACTATAAATATAAAAATCTGTGAAAGTAAATGATAATTTGACAATTAAATAACGAACATAGCTTCCCAAAGTCCAATCTTGCAACCCTAGTATCGAAGGCCCTCTGTGATGGAGCTCCCTCACTTTCTTGCATTCCACCATATGGTTTTTCCTTCAGTTCCCTCAAATCATCCTGCTTTCAAGCCTCAGAACATCTGTGCAAGTCCTCTTTACCTGGAACACAGTTTCCTTAACGCCTTGCCTGGTTACTTCCTAATCATCTCTCAGGCTTCAGGACAAATGTCACAGTTCAGTATTTTGGAATCCTCTTGGACTTTTCTCCATTTCAAAAAAACATGAGAGAGAGAGAGAGAGAGAGAGAGGAGAGAGAGAGAGAAAACCTCTCCACTGATGGTCCTCTCATTGTCTCTATTGCTACTGTATAATCCAGAACTTGGTATCTTCTGGCCTGGATGCCAGACTTTGTGCTATTTGGCGGCTGGCTGGGCTCTTCCTGCCAGTCCATGTTTTATGCTCCCACCCCATAATTTTAATTTTTATTTATTTATTTATTTTTAAAAATTTATTTATTTATTTATACAAGCACTGGGTACAGTCAGAAGCGCGGGAGGGTGAGAGAATTCACTGAGCCAGAGCGGGGAGCAGAGCAGGCAGAAGGACCAAGGTACACTGCTGAGGGGAGCAGCGGGCGGCAGGAGAGGTCTGCGCGCCATGTGGGACCCTCGCCTGGTGGCCAGGGAGCAGCCGGGATCGAACCATCACTGCAGAGGCTGCAGGCAGCTTTGCAACCCAGCGCTCAGCTGCTGCACCACCGGGGAGGCCCCCCATAATTTTTAAAAGCACAATCATAATGTTTGCCTCCTCTGAAACCCCAGTACATTCCACTGCTGACAAAAAAATGTCTGATACATTATCCTAGTGTTCAAGGCCCTCTATGGTCTAGCCCCACACACCTTTCCAAACGTATCTCTCTCAGGGCATACATTTGTACCCCTTATGCTCTGACCCAGTATTTCTCAAAGCGTGGTCCTCATACCACTATGGGGACACCAGGTGATCTGAGGTGGTATATGGATAAAAAGCTCCTTTAATGTGTAGTAAATAACGGTGAATTTATGGTAGTGATATAAAGTTTTGTTATAATACATTCATTTAATTACAGAAATGAGTTGATTTGGGGAAAATGTTAAAGTGGTACACACCTATGGGAAGAACCAAAAGGTGGACGCAAATAGCTAAAACAGGCACCCAACCAACTCTGTCTACTCCCCATTCCCTCAACCCACCACACAATTTCACATCTCTGTGCCTTTGGCGATGCTGTTCCCTTACTCTAATTGCCCTCTCTCCAACTTTCCGCCTGTTCAGATTCTCTCAGCCTTCATGAATTAGGCTGAGAGGTATGTATCAGGTGCAATAAATAATTACAAAGTAATAGAAATTACTTATCATGTATTATCATGTATCAGACATGATACCTCCTTGGTATCTTTGTTAATCCTTTGATCAGAATTAAGGGTTCCCTCCTCTACAAACCCACAGCACATTACTTATCTGACCACGTTTCATTTTGCTTGCTCCTGTAGTACTCCACATGTCTGCCCACCTCCCTAGTAAGCCAGTAAACTTCTTGAAAAACCTTTAGCAGGGTGCTGAGCACAGGGAGATGGCTCATGATAAATATTTGTCATATTAAATTGTAGCACAAGGAGAAGTTTGATTTCAAAATTCTCCAAGTGGTAGCTGAAAGCTAACAGGAGGGAAAACTCCAACATCCTTATTCCAAACAGGTAAAGCCCCTTTGACATTCCAGGCTGTGTGTGTGTGTCTGTTTGCAAGGCTACAGGTAATCAGTTATTTCCAATGTAAGGCAAATCCCAGAATTCTACTGAGTTGGCTGAAAGCCTTAAGAAATCCAAGAATATGGCTGGTTTATAAAAGAGGCATTTCTATTACTTTGTAATTATTTATTGTACCTAAATTAGCTATACATATAGGAATATCTGGGAATAAAGGTAATTTAAATGGCAAATATTCACTGAGCACTCCTCACGTGACATCTTTATGGTAGAAGTCATGGAAGCATGGTTGGGGATTGGAAGGAAGAGGGTGAGGAGAGTAAATATAAAAAATAATGTAAGTGTGGTCACTGATGCCAGACAAGACACATTTGCTATAAACAAGTACCCTGTTCAGCATGTTAAAAAAAGGTTTATTTTTATTTATTTCGGCATACAAGAACTGGGGTGTATGCCAGAGGTGCGGGGCATGAGAGGCCAGAGGTGCGGGGCATTCATCAGAGACAGAGTGGGGAACAGAAAAGGTGCATCTACTGAAATACACTGCTGAGGGGAGCAGAAGAAGTCTGCTGCTCCTTGGTGGTGAGACAGGAGAGGTGT
This sequence comes from Talpa occidentalis, assembly GCF_014898055.3. NCBI lineage: Eukaryota > Metazoa > Chordata > Mammalia > Eulipotyphla > Talpidae > Talpa > Talpa occidentalis. The sequence goes on from NW_023601543.1 coordinate 46,681,756, forward strand.
GCAATGCCATGTGGGTTAGCTCCTTGGATGGGGCTCCAACTCATGTGGTAGTGGCTAGTGATAGCTTGATAGAGCGGAGACTTAACCCCTGCACCACCAGGGAGGCCTCCTGTTCAGCACTTTATGTATCTCAATACTTTCACTACCCTGAGAAGTAGATAATTTTATTATCCTCATTTTACATAGGAAGAAACTGAGTCTCAGAAAGGTCAGGAAATATCGTTACTTTAAGCTTTGGGGGGAAAGTAGCTAGTATTTGTTTTGTCTTTATTATGTGCCAAGAACTGTTTTAAGCACTTTGTGTTAACTAACATTAATGCAAATGGAATTTAAAGTTCTTCCCTCCCAGGAACTCATAGCGAGCATAGTGGGGAAAACTGGTACTTAAATGTCCCAGAGGAGGAAACTATATAGTCAGGGTTCAAATGTTCTACAGGAACCCAAGGAAAGGATCATTTCTTACTGGGGAACCTAGAAAGGTTTCTTATAGAAGGTAAGATGTATTACTCAGCATTCAAAAAAGATAAACACATGCAATTTGCAGCAACATGGATGGCGCTGGAAGGGATCATGCTCAGCGAAATAAGCCAGAAAGAAAAAGAAAAATACCGGATGGTCTCACTCATAGCAGGAATCTAGAAAACTTAAATAAGGGACCAGGAAAAAGAATAACTATAAGAAAGTAAAAATCAAAATAAACAAACAATTATGAACCAGAGACACTCTATGGGGGGTGGGGGCGGGAAGGGGAGGGATTGGGGTCAAAATAAGGGGGTCACAATTGTATGGGGAATATAAAAATAAAAAAATTATATAAAAAAATAAAAAATAAATAAAAATAAAAAGTTGTAAGAATGATAAAAAAGAAAGTAAGATGTGAGTTGAATTTCAGAGGAGGTTTTTTGATAGAGTGATTGGTGGAGTAAGAACCTTCCACGCACAAGGAAGAGCTTGAACAAAAGCCTGGAGCCGGAAGAGTCAAAGACCTGTGAGTAACATCATAATCTGCAAAAGTCCAGAGAGCATGAAAAATCATGGGCTAGGAGATGAAGCTGGGAAGGACCCTGGGGAGATTAGGCCTGATGCTGAATGGGAGTGAAGCCAGTAAAGGTAATTAAGTAGAGGAGCAGCAAGAAAGTATGCATATATTGGGAAGATAATTTGGGATAACTGTGGGAACGGGGTAAGCTTTAAGCAGGGAGATCAGCTAAGAGTTGTAAATTTGAAAGACACTATGGAGTTAGAATTTTCTGGGATTGGCAGCTGACTGAATGCAAGGGTATGAAGGAGAGGGAGTAGTGAAAGATTCCTTAAAGGGACCCATGGGAATGTATCAAATTCTCCATTTGCCTATTTTTTCCTGAAGGTGCAATGAAATCAGAGTCTAAAGTGACAGTCTTGGAAGTGGTTGTCACGCTGCTATTGATCAAGGGGCAAAATTGGAATTGTTTTATGGGGTTGAGTGGGATGGTTAGGGTTCAAACAATGTCAATTTATATAAGAGAAGGAAAAAACCTGAATATCTATTGAGGATTTTACTACCTCTTTGATCTTTGGAATGGTCTTAAGAGGAAAGTGCTTTGCTCTGTTACTACAATGGTGGAGGGTAAATGACCTCCTTGCTTAAGGTCACATAGAAAACAATAGTGATTCACTTGCGCAAGAACACATCATAGAAGTGGCAGAACGGGTCTGTCTGACATTGCCAAGATTATGTTCTTTTTTGTTTTGTAGTATTCAGAAGTTAGAGAATGAAGGGAGGCTCTCTCACACACAAAGGAAGTCCAGAAGAGGGACAAAAGAACAAGAACAAGGTAGACTTAAGGGTCTCTACTGAAAAAGAAGAAATCTGGACGAACCATTGATTTAGTGTCAAACCTGGACTTGCAAGAAATGTAAGACATGGCTCCAGTTCTCATGGAACGTAGAAGGGACGAAGGTTATAAGGACTGCTAGTTAGTTTACTTTTACAAGGTGCTCTGTGCTTTCAGAGGAGAGGTAGTCTCATGTTGTAGAGAGCAATATCTCAAAATGTAAAGAATATCTAAAAATATCCTGTGGGTATTCCAGGAGAAATGATCAGGGCACCTTTCCAGTAGAAGGAGTAGTTGGAGCAGAGATGCAGGAGTGATAGAGCATCCTTCCCATATTTTCTGTGAATAGATTACCTGGAATACAAGCTTCATATGGGGGGAGAGTAGAAGGGTGAGCTGGTAAAGAGTTAGAGACAGAGAAAAAAGGAGGGCCTTGAATGCCCACGACAACACATGCGCACCTCATTGAGTAAACAACGGGTAACCACCATTTTTTGAGCAGGAGAAGGCTGATCAGAGACACTTTTGAAAGACTCTTCTAGGAGTAGGAAGTGGAATAGACAGGAGAGAGTAGAGGGTAGAGGGCCAGGAAAGAGGAGATTGAAATCATTAGGTGGATGGGGTACAAACCCTATAAAAGTCCCTGCCCCCTTCACACCAGGGAATCCAATTTGGGGTGTGCCTTCTGCCTCCTAGCTGGTCAATCTGGCAATAAATGTTCTGTGCAGCAAACTTATTGCTTGAAAACAAATTTGGTGACCCAGAAGGGTCCCAGGAACAAAGGTCCCAGACTACCTGCACAAGACTGCAGCCATGGGGAGGCGGGAATCCCCATCACTGATCCTGAGTGGCCACTCAAACTAATTCATCTAGATGCTCAACAACTGGATTCCTTTCACTCCATTTTGATGCTCCTGGACCCTCAATATTGCTTTCATTATGTGAGACAAAACAGTTCTTGGAAAAGATGTCTTTTGGATAAGTAACCTGCTTTGAGTATCTATCTGCTAAATCATCTATTAGTCCACTAGAACTGTGGGTTAGAGTCGCACCCTAGACAAGGTAGAAAAAAATCTTTCTTGATTTAGAGTCCCCAGGTCCCTGGGTTAGAGTTCCAGGAAGAAAGACAGTGTAACAAGGAAATAGCTGCAGAAGGCATTCACATTCAGAATCCTTGGGTTAAAGTCCTGGGAATGAGAACTTTGAAATTTGAAAATAAATTGGATTGAGCTATTTCTATAGTGAGTAATAGTTATGGAAGAGCAAATGCATACCTGACTACCATCCATCAGGATTTATTAAAAAAATTTTTAAAACTAAAAAAAAATTTTGAGCTTCCCTGGTGTCCTAGGGGTTAAATCTCAGTGCTGTCACCACTACGGCCTGAGTTCAAGCCCCAGTCAGGGAGCTAACCCACATGTGGTGCAACAGACCTCTCCCATCTGGCCTGCTGCTCCCCTTAGCAGTATATTTCAACAAATCCACCTGTTCTGCTCCCCACTCTGTCTCTGGTGTATCTCTCACACCCCACACCTCTGGCCTACATCCTTCTATGCAAAAAAAAAAAAAAAACCAAAAAACCACACACTAAAAAATCTTTGTCTGTCTGTATGTTTGTGTGTCTACCTATATGTTTTGTTGTTTATCTCCAGTGATATTGCTAAAATTAATTCATCTATATAGCTTATAAAAGATATCTATATAAATTATTTCTATACTCAGAAATATAATAGCAACTAACCCAATATGTTTTTCAAGAGCCCATTATAACTAATTTTAGTGAATATAAACTTGTTTTGAAGATAAAATCTTTAAACACATGGAATGAGAATATCTAATAATAGTTTTATTGGCCTCTCAAATATTTTTAGTAACTTAGGAGTGAAATTAAATTAAATAATGGGACAAAAATTTTAAAAGAATTATTTCAGGCAAGATGACCTTACTAGTTTAATTCCAAATAGATTGGATTAGGTATTCCATCCCTGTGAAAAGCTAAACCTGCAATATCTTGTGTATTAAATCTTGATGAAAATTTAACAGAGATAACTCAACTTTAAATTTGTTTCTCTTAACACTACTTAAGGAGTTTCCCAAATACCTTTTGAAAAATTAAGATCTATTAATTTTAGTTACAGAAATTTATTGATTATCTAAACCATTCTGCTGAGATATTAATTACTAAAATTTTGGGTTTACTTTTGGCTTCTTCTTGCACAATAAAAAGATTTAATGTCTGTAAATAAAATGTGTCTGTGTCATCTAGAAAAATTAAAGCACATGTTGTAAAAATTATAAATACTTGTTTGTAAGCTTTCCAATATTAAGGAATAATGATGAAATCTTTTTTACAATTACTTAACTAACTCTTAAAATGTAAAATTAATACTAATAAAATAATTTTAAAACTAATACGTGTGTCTCAGAAATTGCTTCAAGGATACAACCTCTAAAAAATAAAATATATTATGTACTGCTTTTGACTAGTTAGACTATACACATGACTAAATATAGCAAAAGCCTCTTAATAGCAATAAGATTGTGTGGGGAATAATATGAAAAAATTGTCATCTTTTGGCCACCCAATATAAAGTCTTATAACAAGTTCCCTTGTTCATTTAAACTACTACCTACAATTCTGAAGTAATCTACCTCTTTCTTTGGTCCCATTCTACCTTTTTTATATAGGGTCACTTTTGAATTACACCTGGGAAATTTCTAGGTTATAACTCAACAGTTGATATTCAGTCAGTAGACCGAAAAAATGAACCTGAGAAAAGAAAGAAGATCTCTGGGAAAAAAAGAAAAATTTAAATAGCAATTATCTTAGACTGAAGAAAGTAAAAAGATATCCTGAAACTCCTAGGAAAACTCCTTGTACCTTTTCCTCTGTCACTTAAAGTTTTAAACCTAGTCATTCTTTATAATGTAACCACCCTGGGAGTTGACCACACCACAACCTGTAGAACTGGAAAAAAATTAGACAGTCTTAAAAACATACAGATTAATAGATAATATTCCTTGATTTTTTAAATTTTCATTAAGAATTAGGAATTTTAAGATTACATTTATGGAAAATACAGAAAACAGAAAAAATGTATTTTCTTTTTTTAAAAAAAGATGTATATATTTATTTACTTACTTATGCATACAAGAACTGGGGTGTAGGTCAGAGGTGTGGGGGGTGAGAGGATTCACCAGAGACAGAGTGGGAAGCAGAACAGGCAGATCTACTGAGATACACTGCTAAGGGCAGCAGCAGACAAGACAGGAGAGATTTGCTGTGCCACGTGGGTTAGCTCCCTGGCCAGGGATCAAACTCAGGCTGTAGCAATGATAGCCCTGGGAATATTGTATTTCTTTTAAGTAAAAAAAGAAAAAAGAAAAATAATTTTTTACTCAAAACTAAATGAATGTAGTATGCTGTAGAAGGTCTGTCAAAGTGACAGTAATTAGAAATGAAGCTACCTAAAGGGGGAGGGAGGATTGGGATGGAAGCAAAATGAGGAGGGGGCCCAACACACTATGGTGAAGGACTGTGGGTGGTGGGTGGGATGTTTGACACATTGAGGAGGTATGAACCTGTTCCCCTAAATCATATAAAGTGTTGTAAATCAATGTTACCTCAAAAAATATTTTTAAAAAGTGGCAGAGATTTGTGTAGAGAAATCTTAAGAAACAAACTTTATATATATGTGGTCAAGTTGGATAAAGTCAAATCAATTGTTATAAGGGTTTTTTAAATTAAGTGTTTGATATCAGTATTGAACTTCTATAAAAACATATTTTAATTTCTTTCATCTACTAAAATAATACAAGAATTCTTAAATATGGTCACTATTAAACAGATTATAAACTGTTAGTAATCTAAAGACCTAGAGTTTCAAGTTCTCTGGTTAACTAAACAAACAAAAGTCAATCCTGTGAACATTGCAATGAGTTGTCAAAAACATATATTTGCTCTTAGAATCTTTAATTGTTACTGTGGGTAACTAAATTTTATTTCAAATAATTTGTGTGTTTTAAATTTTCTAATATCTATGACGAAATATCCCCAGAATCAAACTCTAAAATAAAAATAAATATGGGAAGTCTTAAAAGAACTCCTAAGGCACCCTATAAAAATAGTCTCTCTCCTTTGTGAGAGGGAAAATATTAAATTAGGTCTATTTGGGGTATTAAAACATCATGGGAAGAAGCACTGTCAATATAAAAAATGTATATAAAAATTAAAATGGATGTTCTAAAATTATGTACAACTTCCTAAAAGTCTAATATGTTCTGGAATATTATAACTTGCCAGTTCCAGTTATTATTCTAAAATATTACATGCCACAAATTAATTGAGCAGTCTTTCTCATCAAATATGTTATAAGCACATCTTTATAGTAATTTTAAAATCTTTTGCTATTTACAGAAACTATTACTTATTGTAATGTTTTGTATTCCAAGAAATTTAAAGGAAGAAAACTTTAACAACTACTCTGGAAAAGAGGTTTATCATGGAACAAAGGATAAAATATTGCAATTTGTGGAGAAAGGGGCTCATAAATATTGCTGACAAAAGATCTAGATTTTCTACATAGGACTAAATAGACCACTGAGGACCTTTTTTGTTTAAAATATTAATGGTTCATTTATATTTTGGTTTTATTCTCCCCAGATTTATGAAAACATTGTTCTTACTATACTTAATGCCAAAAAACCAAAACTAAAACCAAAAACCAAAAACCAGGATGGGTTTATTGGAATTAGACTTAATTTACTAACAAATTTAAGTTATTATGATTATTTGGTAAAATTGGGGTGAAGATGGAGAGAAAAATATATATTTTAGTAACCTATTTTTGTGGACATCAAATTCTAATCCTCTTTTTTTTTTAATTTTTTTTTATAGAGGCATGTTTTATTTATTTATTTGTTTGTTTGTTTTGTTTATACATGCACTGGGTACAGTCAGAAGCGCGGGAGGGTGAGAGAATTCACCAGAGCCAGAGCGGGGAGCAGAGCAGGCAGAAGGACCGAAGTACACTGCTGAGGGGAGCAGCGGGCGGCAGGAGAGGTCTGCGTGCCATGTGGGACCCGCCTCCGGTGGCCGGGGAGCAGCCGGGGATTGAACCAGCGCTGCAGAGGCTGCGGGCAGCTTCGCAACCCAGCGCTCAACCGCTGCGCCACCGGGGAGGCCCAAATTCTAATCCTCTTAATCATTGTTAAGGTTATTGGTTTTTTCCTGAAAATTGGATTGGATCTAAAATTTCTCTAATATCTGAATATGGCTTTCCAAATTAACATTTCAGATTTCCTCTTAATCTTTTGACTTAATTTAAAATACTGTTCTTTTTCATCCACAAAGAACTCACACAACTCAACAAAAACAAAGTAAACAATCCAGTCAAAAAATGGGCAGAAGACCTTAAAAGACACTTCTCCGAAGAAATGCAAATGGCCAATAGGTACATGAAAAAATGTTCAACATCCCTCATAATCTTGGAAATGCAAATTAAAACCACACTGAGATACCACCTTACACCAGTAAGAATGGCACATATTTAAAAAAAACTACCAGCTACAAATGTTGGCGAGGATGTGGTGAAAAAGGAACTCTCCTATATTGCTGGTGGGAGTGCAAACTGTTTGAACAGCTATGGAAAGCTGTATGGAGGTTCCTCTGTCTACTAAAAATGGAGCTACCATATGACCTGGCAATTCCACTCCTAGGAATCTACCCAAAGGACACAAAAACATTAATTCAAAAGAATACATGCACCCTTATGTTTATTGTAGCACTACTTACAATAGGTAAGACTTGGAATCAACCCCAAATGCCCAAAAATAGATGACTGGATTGAGAAGATGTGGTATCTATGCACAATGGAATACTATTCAGCAATCAAAAAAGATAAATCACAGCAACATGAATGGAACTTGAAGGGACTATGCTCAGTGAAATGAGTCAGAAGGAAAATGAAAAATACTGGATGGTTTCACTTATAGGAGGATTATAGGGGATTAAGGAAAAAATAATAACAACAAAACCATACAACATAACAAAACAAAAATACATAGATAACTATAAATCAGAGACATTCTGCAGGGGAGGGAGAAGGAGAAGGATCAAAATGAGGGCAGGAAGAGCACAAGGGAATATGGTGATGGTGCATGGGTGAATTGGTGGTGGAAATTCTATGGGCAATACACCTGAGAAAAGAAAACAAACATTGTAAGGAAATATATAAAACTCTTTCTAAAACCACACAAACTAAAATGAAAATATTTGATATCAAATTTGACATCATGAGATACAATCTTCATGCATAATTGCTATTTTCTGAATAGCTGATGACATTGGAGACACTGCAAGCCAGAAAAGCCTGTCATCTGAAGATGCTTTGAATCTGGCATCTAAAAATCCTTTGCTATTCCCCCAATGAACTTTTGGTTTGCTTCAATCTTTTTTTTTTTTTTTTGTAAGATTTATTTATTTAAATAAGATCTGAGGTACAGGCCAGAGGGGCTGGAGGGTGAGAGGATTCACCAGAGACAGAGCGGGGAGAAAAACAGGCAGATGAAACGAATGCACTGCTGAGGGGAGCAGTGGGCCAGACAGAAAAGGTCTGCCTCGCCATGTGGGTTTCTCCCTGGCGGGCCGTGAATCGAACCCGCACTGCAGAGGCCGCGGACAGCTTCACAGTGCTGTGCTCAACCTGCTGCGCCACCTGGGAGGCCCTACTTCAGTATTTAACCTTTTGTTTTTCTTTTGTTTCTACCAAAATGTATTTTGTTACTGTTTGCACAATAACTTAACTTTGGGACCCATCCACAGGACTGCTTCCAGAAGTTGGAGACAACTATTTAATTGGTCTTATCTATTCTCACGACAGAGAGAATGATAATCCAAAATAATCGAACAACTTAATTTCTAAATTGTGCGACTGCTCACATTTTCAAAGGCAGTACTATAGGAGAGCAAAAATCTGCTAGAAGACCAATCTAGCCGGGAATAAAAATTTCAGTTGCTCTGTTGTAGGTATGGGTTGCCCCTAAAAGCAGGTCCCTTCCTTAAGACTAAATTTTATGATAACCTTAAAACTGATCACAATGTAAAGAAATTGGATACTGCAAGAGATACATAAACTTTGTTTTTTTTTTCTTTTTAAAGAACTTTATTAGTATGTATTTCATAAATTAAGGAAAAGCTCATTTACCAGTGAGAAAAACCCTTATTTTACAATACAAGTGAGAAAGACAGCAAGGAGATATTGGTACTGTAACTTAAGAGGTATACAATCTTTGAGTACCACCTTGTCTATTATCAATTAATATGCTTTTAGTAATCTTATGTTTCCTAAAGATGTTCCTCCTTACTGTGTAAGTCCTGAGGACTGGATACGCCATAAGATTTGGAAAAAAAAAAACAACATTTTGAGGATCAACTGCAGCCCCAGTGGAGGGAGAGCTATGATGATCTCTTTAGCTGTCTCCCTGTGGAGATAGGTACCTTATTCAGGTCCAGGTTATAGCTCTTAATGCTTCTTTTAGTCCTGGGGTTAGGAATCTGTTTAATATTTAAGGTTATCCTAGCTTGTTTGAAATGATGCCTTTAGTCATCGCCCCCTAGTTACATAATCACTCAACATGTATGTAGTCTACCCAGAAGCCATGAGTATTTATAATTAAATGTAGAAAAATTCTACTCCTCAAACCCAGACCTACACCCTTAATCATCAAGAAATAATCAAGGTGGCCATTGCCACCACCTAATCAAGATTGAAGATTGTACACACTCAAGGGTGGACTGAAACCAACATCAATTTGTTCTCAGATCCCTAGGCAAAACAAAAACAAAAACAAAAACCTTAACTAAGTTCTCCTTTAAGGCTTGTTTTCACAGATGCAGCAGATCTTGACACTTTTCTACAAATGACACAACCTGAGTATGCGCAAATGCAATTAACCTTAAGCTGATCCCCAAACCAGCCAGAATGAAGAAACCTCTGATGGAACCAAACAAAACAGAAAAAGGGGGGCTACTCAGACTACATTTAGAGGTAAGGTGGACATCAGCAAAAATCCCAAAAATCCAGTTATCTGAAAAATCCTGTCCACAATTCTCCACTTTATGATGAGACAAGTCTTGCAACTTCCTCATTCCTGCTTTTATTCCTTCTTTTTTCCTCTTCTATAAAAGTACCTGCCCACTTGAGGCAGGGGGAGCAAATATTTGATGTGTCTCTCCTGCCTTTTTTCTTATCGATTTTGCAATAAAGCTTTCTTTTCTCAAAAGTTAATGTCATAGTACTGGTTTCTGCACACATTGGGCAGTGAACCCATTGCTTAATAATACTTCCCTTTTACACCTTCCCTGATCCCCTCAATTTGATGTAATATTTACTTTCTCTGACACCTTAACATCACTTCCCTGTACCACAGTCAGTCTTTCATTATAGTGACTTGAGTGTACGTCCAGCACTCAGACATAAAATGGGTACAATGATGGAATGAATGATTAGTTCATCTCTGTAACTACATAGTAATTGGCTTCTAGTTGACTCACTGTTGTAGTCTCACCAAGGACAGCCAATGTGTTATACATAGTATTTGCTTTTTAACCGCTGAACAGGTTTGAATGTCTTAAGCACCTCTGTGGACAACACTCGCCATTAGATGCTATATCTACCTCAATGACCTTCAAGATTGAGGATTTATATCACAGTTTCTAGCATAATCACATAAAAAAAGAAACTGTGAGTATAATAGCTAAACTAGTAGAGGACAACAAAGGGAATGCTGAAGATAATCTGAAAAGTCAAGAAGCCTGAAAAGGCCAGAAGCCTATTGAAAGATACTCAATACCACTAATCACTAGAGAAATGAAAGTCAAAGCCACAGTGACATGTCATCTCACACACATTAGGATAACTTCTATAAAAAGAAAAACAGAAAATAAGGAAGTGTTGGTGAAGATGTGGAGAAATTGAAATTTTTGTGCACATTTGGTGGAAATGTAAAATGGTCCAGCCACTATGGAAAAGATCTTGAAAATTCCTCAAAAAAAAAAAAAAAAAAAACAAGGAATTACCATATGATTCAGTAATCGTTCTGGCTATATATCCAAAAGGATTAAAAGCAGGGCTTCAAAGAGATATTTAAATACCCACATTCATAGCAGTAAAATTCACAATGGCCAAGAGGTGGAACCCCTGTCCATCAGCAGGTGAATGGAGGAACAAAATGTGGTATATTTATATAATGGAATTTTGTTTATCCTTAAAATAAGTTAATCCTGTCCCATATGATAGAAATGACTCTTAAAGACACTCTGTTAAGTGAAATAAACTAGTTACAAAAGGACAAATAGTATATAATTCCACTTATATGAAGTAGCCGGAGGAGTCAAATTCACAGAGATAGACGTAGAAAGGTGGATGCCAGAGATGGAAGCAGAGGGAAATTGGGGAGTTACTGTTTAATGGGTGCAGAGTTTCAGTTTGGGAAAATGAGAAATTTCTGGAGTTGGATGATGATGCTGATGGTTGCACAGCAACATGAATGTAATTACTGCCACTGAACTGTACACTTAAAAATGGTTACCATGTTAGATTTCACATTATATGCATTTTACCAAAATTTCTAAAAACTTGAAAAAATGCAAGCAAAAGAAAACATTTATGTTTATTCACATGTATTTTCAGTTAAGGCACATAAATGCCACTCATCCCTAATATCCCTCTCCACTGGAAACCGTTAAGATTGGTGGGAGGTGCATTACTAGGAGGTAAATCATTGCCTTCCTGGACCCTTACAAGTCAGTGTTGGATATTCCCTCTACACTATCCCTGTCTGAGGCAGTGTCCTTGGTGAAAGGAAAAAAAGGAAGAAAAAATGTGAGAAAAAATTCATTTTCTGGGAGAAAAATGAGAACATTTTATTGAGAAAATGTTTCAGGAGAGTCAGCACAATCTGGGTAACTGTGTTCCAATACTACACACAGGCTTTCTGGGGTGGGGCAGACCCCACTCCTGAAAACATCAAGTCACACAGCTCTCTTTTTTTGGGAAATATTTTTTTTTAATTTATTTATGCATACAAGAACTGGGGTGTAGGCCCGAGGTGCAGGGGGTGAGAGGATTCACCAGAGACAGAGTGGGGAACAGAGCAGGCAATTGAATGAATAGACTGCTGAGGGGAGAAGCGGGCGAATCAGGAAAGGTCTGCTGCGCCATGTGGGCAGCATCCTGGGCAGGAATTGAACTCGTGCTGCAGTGGCTGCAGACAGCTTCATCGGTTGCATCTTAACCCCTTGCACCCCCAGGGAGGCCCAGGCCGTGGTGGTAGTACCACTGAGACTTAACCACCAGGGAGGCACTTAGGCCACCAGGGAGGTCCCAGCTCTTCCTGTCTTGACCATCTGCTCTCTCTACATCACATTGTCCTACTCTTTCTGGGATCCAGACTTGAAATGGTGGCTATACAATGATACCAAGTCTCCTGGGACATTCACGTGCCCCTTATTTTCCCAGCTAACCACTGAAACTTAAAATAAAATACACAGACTTACAAAGAAAACTCGTATTAAAACAGAATATTATTAAAATGTGATATAGTAACATGCTTCTTGATTTATGCAGCAAATTACCAAATCTAAGTTCAGTTCCAATAACTACTAGAATTTTGAATAGTTAAAAGTGTAAATGAAATTTTGAGGTGCCTGCAACTATTAGCACAGGAAGTGAAGATCTCTGTGATATCCATCACTGACAAATCCAGAGGTGCTGCAAACATGTCTGTGGTTTGTTGCCTACCATTGTCATTTCAATTTCAGGTGAGTAAAAAGAAAGGACTAAGCCCATTTACCCAGCAATGATGATTATCTCATCAAGTCCACTGAACAGCTGGACCTTTCTCAAAATTCTGTCTATTGAGTCACTTAGGCATTCCTCAGATTTTCCAGAATTTTCTCACTATAGTCAACCCTGGAAAATCACCTCCCACCTACCTAGTAACACCAACTCTGCAAGCCACCACCACCTCTGCCCCCCCTCCCTGAATATGACCCTTCAGTTAGTTCAGAGCGGGATTCCTGAGAAGGCCGAGGTGATCTTTAAACCAGAAGAGTCACAGGCTCACTCATGGTCTTACTCTGAGAGTACCTCTCAGTTGGGAGGGAAGAAATCAAGTGTAGCCATCTCTTCCAGGGGGGAAGCACAGTACCCTCCCAGAGGGAGGGGACCAACCATCTCTTCTGAGCCCTCTATATTGGCCTCTTTCTTGGACTATTCCCCTGTGCTTTCCAGCCCCTAGGTTTCACTCACCTAAAATTATATAGAATGGGATCCAATGCATAACAGAGAAGGTGCGGAGGCCCTCATGAAGATCCAATCGGGAGAAGAAGGCCATGGCCATGGTGCTGTTCCTAAGTGGCAAGAAGCCCAAACAGAAGGCCAGCACCTCTAAAGCTGAGCTGATTATAGGTGCTTTGCTTTAATCACTTATCACTGACTCTTCACTGCTGGAGTTTTTTGACTTCAGCTAACCTTTCCTCTAATCTTTCCTGCTCTTTGCCCCACCCCAACTTCCTACACACACATCAGGTTTCAGATCAGACCATCCAGTCTCCTTAGTATGCATCCTTTCTCCATGGATGCCTTACTGCAATGAGGCATAAATGGCCTTGGGGTGACTCTAGTTGTGTGTGTGGAAATCCCTGATGAATTAGTGCAGGCAAAGAGAATGCTTAGAACTCTGAAAAGCTACCTTCCCCTGCAAGCATGGCCCCCATGGTTGTTTCTGTTCTAGTGGTTGCTCTTTGGCTCCTCCTGTTTTTTGCTGAGAACCACCTCATATACTAGAGCTTTTTCCTGCATATCCCTCCTTTTCCCTCTATTGCCGGGGTCTCTGTATCAGTGGCCAGATACTGTGTAGCAGAGTGGGAGAGGCATTGCACAGAGAGCAGACCCAGATTCCAGTCCCAGTTCCACCATGTTCTTCCCATGACACCTTTGGCAATTGCTGCATCTCTCTAGATCTCAACTTGGGCATTCATTGTTGGAAGGCATTATAGTGGTTAGGGATGGGACTTTTAGAGTCAGATAGCTGGAGTTCAGATCTCAGTCCTGCCACAAATTGCTGAACCCCATGGGTTTCCCTATCTACAAAATGGGATGATAATAGTACTTAATTCATAGGGTTGGTCTGAGGATTAAATGAGTGAATGAGTGTAAAGTGCTTAGCACAGGGCCAGTGCTTATACAGCTGGCCCTGTATAAGTCTTTTTTGTTAATATTATTTGTTTAATTCATTGAATGTCTACTGAATGTCTACTAATATGTTCACACCAAACTTCGCAAAATTAAAGATTGTCTGCAGGTTCCAGACTTTTGGATCCATGTCTTCTGTAACTGTGCATTTAGCATTTACTATTTGCCAAACACTGTTGTAGGTGCTGAGGATTCAGTGGGGAAGAAGAAAGACATGGTTTCTGCCTGGAACTTACAGTCTCATGGAGGAGACAAACATTAAACAAGGGGAAAATGTCACCAAAGATTTCTAAATACTTGAATTTGTGATGTGTTCTAAAGAAAAACGCCAGTATGCTCAGCATAAGTTCTTGAATATAGAAGGTGCTCAAAAATGTTCTGGATGTTATACAGAGGGCTGCTAGGAAAATCCAATATAAAATGGTACCAAGTGTCCTACAAGAACTAGGAAATATTGATTCCTTGGCCTTTTCTGGGGAGATTAGCAGAACTTGGTTTTCTTCCCTGCCCCCCACTTGGGATTGGGCCTCTTGATGAGAAGACCAAAATAACTCTTCAGAGTTGAACTTAGAGTTCAACTTCAGAGTTGAACTTCCTTGGTATGTTGCGGAGACGTGCTTTTGCTCCCAATGTACCCTCGCTGGCCGCCTGATAGGCTACTCCCTCTCTCCCCTTTCCTTTCCTTTTCTTCCCCTGGCTGGCCAAGGCTGTCAAGCTCCTTGGCATTACTTGGCCACATTCAGGGTGAAATACTCAGAATTTTCAGGGGAGGAGGGAGAGAAGCAGGAGAGGCAGGTCTGGCTCATTTAGGGGACCACAGATGTGGAGAAGGCTGGAGCTCTGAGGACAGACCAGTTTTACAGAACTGAGAGCCCCAAGGCTGGTAAGTAGTCCCTCCTTCACTTTCAGTAGATAAATAGAAGCTGTTTAGAAAGGACTTGAGGTCACACAGGGTGCCAGGGGTAAGGTAAGGACAAAGAGATATCCGCTTCTGTCTCCCACACATCCGACTCAGGCCACTCAAATAAATGCAGATAAAGGAGGGCTACTCCCCTGCTCCTGTAGCAGGATGAACTGGGCAAAGATCTTGATTGGTCACCCCCTCCTCCCCAAAACAGTGCCTGCTGTCTGAGCTGGAGCTCTCTTGAGCTGAATGGACAAGTGTAACACAAACACTGGGGAATGTAGAAAGAGCAAGTAGAAGAGAAGTAGGCCAGAGATAAACTCTGAACAGCCAGCACTCATGATTTCCCAACTGCAATGCAACATCAACAAGCATAAGTCTAGCCGCTTCAGAGTAAGCAGTGCCCAAGGAAAGGGGGCCAAGGAGCACCACAGGCCTGCCAATTTCATTCACATTTAAGGCTGACATGAGTCTCAACCTCAAGGAACTCACAGTCTAGAGTGTGAAGTAGACATAATCACAGACACCTGTGTGGGGTATGGGGAGGGTGAGTAGGGAGAGAAGCACCCACCCCTGGGGAGATCATGGAAGGCTTCACAGAAGAGGGGGTGCTGCGGTGAGGAGAAATGGGCTAGGCATGGATGGGCAGTCCAGGAAATACTGCAATTAATTGGCCAAAGCAGAAGATGTTAAGAAGCTTTGAAGGAGTAACAGAAAAACAAGGAAAAGTGAAGTGGGTTGCTGAGAAGGAATGGTGGAAGCAGCCTCAGGACTCTTCTTGCAGTCAAAGGTTCACCCTCAGTCTTCAGAATGACTCCTTTTCTAGAAATCTTGGGATAACTGAGGTTTTGCCATAATGTGTCTGCTTCTGATCTTTCTCTTTCTTATATACCCTTATTTGGATAGGCATTGGGTTTTCAGCTCAATTAAAAACACTTATGGGGAAACCATTTAATTCTAGGTGCCATAGATGTAAGGTACACACATAGTCCCTTCATTCCCTAAATTTTTACTGAGACCTGCTGTAAGCCTGGTATTTCTCTAGGTTGATGCACATGCCCATGTGTAAGTGTGTTTTTGTGTGAGTGTGTGTGTGAGTGTGTGTGTGTGTGTGTGTGTGTGTGTGTGTGTGTGTAGGGGGGTAGTGGTAGCGGAGTTGAGGTGGGGAGGTGGTATATTTTTCCCCCAAATTATGTTTATTGAGGAAAAATAGGTTTATGTCATTGTATCTGCTCTTGGGTTATAGATTTAAACTTCTACAAATGTGTATTTCCACATCTTGCCCACTACCAGTGCCCCAACAATCCTCTACCATGTTCCACTTGGGCCCCTCCTTCTCTTTCCCCCTCCCACCTCCATCACCCATTTGTAGTGGGCTCCAACCTTTAGGGAAGCACGGGACTTGACTTTTGCTATGATGGCCCAGAAGGCACAGAAGTCTGGAGGTCTGCTTTGGCACAGGGACTAGCTTAGTTTGACAAGAACCCAGGTTCATGGAGGGAAGTGGAGAAGGCTGGAAACTGATAAGTAGGGATGTTTTTCTTACAGAGAGATCTCTCCATTTGTCTAGAGGTCAGCGGGTCTAGAATCAAGTAAAAGTAGATCCAGGATGGATGAGTCGAGGAGGGGCTGTGGCAGGTAGGACAGAATGGAGGGGAGGGTCTTTCAAAATCCCCTGGAGGTCACTGGATCACTTCTCGGGGCAGGTAGCCCCCTGGGGATCAGCAGCATCTGGAGTCTTGGTTCAGGCTAGTGTGAACAGCATGGGTGTTTGCTTGGGGCTAAGGAGTTGCCAAACACAAGTTTTTCATTGCTAAAACCGGGACAGTCTTAGGCAAACCAGGATAGGCCTTGTCACTGCCTCCTGGACTTCAGCAGGCTGCTCCCACAGCTCTCCCTTTGAGCTCTAGGATTCTGCCAGAGGACAGCTGTCGAAGAAAGCCCTTCCCATATTACCATGGGCCCCGTTTCAACCCCTCCAAAGGTTCCCATTGTCTCTGGTATCAAGTTTGAACTCCAGAAGCTGGCATCCTGAGCCCTTTCCACACTGCTCTCTGCTCTCCTTGAAAGCCTTATCTCTTCTCACTTTCACACCACACAAGAGACTGTCTCTTTCCCCAATCAGGAAGTGCCCTTTCCTATTCTGGACCTTTGGCCACAGTGGCATCTTACCCCCTAGCTCCTACTCACCTATCAAGGTGTAGTAAAAATGTCACTCCTTGAAACTCTGCCCTGCTCTCTCCTGTAGGTTCCCAAGGTACACTATTCTTATTTGGGGGTGGGGTGTTAGTTTGGGAGTGTAGACCCCATCGCTACACCCAGATTCCAGTGCAATGCCCTTGGTAAGCTTTTGATGTATCTGCTTTGAATAGTTAGTATAGTCACATGATTTAAAATTCAAAAGGGACTGTAGGGAATTCAGTGAAAAGTCTCCTTCCCACTCCTGACCTGCAACAACCCAACACCCCTCCCTCCAGGGAAGTTTCATTTGCACACAAGAGAGAATGGTAATTTACTTTGTTAAATGAATATAGGAATGAGCAGTAAAAACCTGGAGCCAACCCAAATATTTAAAATCTGGAGCTGGCTAAATAAGCTTAATATAGCAATGTTATAGACTAATCTTCAGTCATTAAAAGTTATGAAAATTATTATCAGGCAGACTGTAATATATGACATGTTAAGATTTAAAAGCAGAGTATAAAGAAGCCTTCTACATTGAATACACTTTGTAAAAATGTGGTCTCTTTGTGGTAAGATGAAAGGAGGTTTCAGAGAAATGATTGCTGCTGCTTTAAGGTGAAGGGATTCTGAGTTTCTTTTATGTAAAGTTGTTTGAATATGAAAAGAAAGAGGCTGATGAAGAAGTGTGATTCATGATGGGACTCATTCATTCAGTAATTCATTCTGCAAACACTGAATGCTTGCTTTGTCAGGAGGAAAAAGCCAGAAACAATGCCAAACTTCTCAGGGTGAGCACTGAGCAGAACATGGGGTCTGATGGAGCGAGAGGGGTGGGGAATGTGATGAGTTAATTTCAAGACTGTGGACTTTGACTTACATCTGTTAATCAAGAGAAACTGTAGTGGATGGTAGGATGTCTTTCCAGAGAGAAAGGTCAAGGTGAGGGATTACCATGGGTACACAAGTGGTCAGGGAAACTGGGGATGGGGAAGCTCACCCAGGGAAAGTTGAGAAGGAAAGGAAAAGACAGTTTACATAAAGCTGGTGAGAAATCTTTCTGCTGAGTTCATTTCAGTGTCTCTGAGCCAGGGCCAAGGGTGTCAGGGTAGCAGAGGTGGCATCTGTTGCTGAGTATTGAAGGACCTGAGTTTAGACAGAAACCCTCCCTCCCAGTCTGACCGCCGAGTCTCAAGACCAATGGCCTGGGACTGCTCTTTGCTATCCAAACAGTTCTGGTGGACTGGCTTAGAAAGCATATGGGAAGCCCCGTGTGAGACGCTGGGGTGGAGGGTTTAAAAGATTAACTTCAACAAAGAGCGGCAAGGACTGGAAGGCGAGAGCAGGTCTCAGACGCATGTGCTCCTGAAGGGCCTGGCCGGCAAGGCTCATGAAACTGTTGCTCAAACATTGGACCAAAAGGAGAGTGGTTTTCCCAAGAGCAGTGTTCTTTGTGCTTTCTAGAGGAGGACACAAAAGCATTGATTCAAAAAAACACCTGTACCCTATGTTTATTGCAGCACTATTTACAATAGGTAAAACTTGGAAACAACCCAAATGCCCAAAAATAGATGACTGGCTCAAGAAGATGTGGTATATATACACAATGGAATATTACTCAGCAATCAAAAAAGATAAACTCATGCCATTCGCAGCAACGTGGATGGAACTAGAAGGAATTATGCTCAGTGAAATAAGTCAGAAGGAAAAAGAAAAATATCGGATGGTTTTACATGTAGGAGGATTATAGGGGAACCAAATAAAGGGAACGGCCTTTGTAGCCTGGCTGATGTGGAGTCCAGGCCCAGCAATGTCCTCATTTACAAATTGAGACTGAAATAACATAGGCTTTGTGCTGTTGTTGGAAGGATTAGAAATAATGGACAGCCCCAGGTATACAGTCAGTGCTCACTGTATGGCAACTCTTCTTTTCCTTCTGCCACTCCAGAATAGATTGCCCTAGGTCACTGCTGGGTTGCAGTCAATCTCTGATGACTTTATTGCCAGTTGAGACAAGAAACTGAAATCTAAGGCTTTGGTCACCATCTTTCCAAATGCTTTGTCTAAGGCGGCCTGGTGGGCAGATAGGTAAGAGCTGTGTCCTTCTAGGTGACAGTGCTCTCCTTTGTCAATCACCTCATAACACAAAGAAAAGCATTTCACAAACCTCTTTGCTGGTGGTGATGATACATAGACAAGGAGCTCCAGAAGGCACCAAGGAGCAGGACTTCAACACTGTTGCGGAATACTGCTGAAAACCCAGCACCTTGCCCTCTGTTCCCCTGCCTTATTTTACTCCACACTCTCGTGAGGTGTCAGTAACTGTTGAAAGCGCTTTCACATACTGAATTTCATTTGCCCCTTACTCTGGCCTGTGAGGTAAGTAGGGCAGATGTTGCCTGCATCTGGGAGGGGCTAAGTAACTACAGGGCTGGGACTAGAACCTAATCTCCTTACGTAATATGGACTAGCAGAACAAGATTTTTTAAAAAAAATATTTATTTATTTATGCATACAAGAACCAGGGGACAGGCTAGAGGTTTGGGGGGTGAGAGGATTCACCAGAGACAGAGTGGGGAACAGAACAAGCGATTGACTGAATATACTGCTGAGGGGAGCAGTGGGCGAGTCAGGAGAAGTCTGCTGTGCCATGTGGGCAGCTCCCTGGGCAGGGATTGAATTTGTGCTGCAGTGGCTGCGGACAGCTTCATCAGTTGCTTCTTAATCCCTTGCACCACCAGGGAGGCCCAGGACCAGATTAAAACTACCTTGGATGAATGGGTTAAAAGAAATTTGTGAGGAAATGGTGTGCAGGTGGAGAGAGCTGTTTTTGCAAGGAGACAATGTAACGAACTGTAGGTAATGCTGTAGGGTTATCCAGCAGAGACAGGTGGCCCCGTGCCCATTGTGCTATTGAGCAAACTGGTGGCCCAGAGTATGCAGAAAAGGACTTTGGAGTTCAGATGGCAGACAGAAGGATTTTGTTTCAAAAGGTCCAGCAACAACAAATGTTGGCAAGGATGTGATGAAAGAGGAACTCTCCACCATTGCTGGTGGGAGTGCAAACTTGGTCCAACCACTGTGGAGAGCTGTCTGGAGGTTCCTCAGTCTATTACGAATGGAGCTACCATATGACTCAGCAATTCCATTCTCAGGGATCTATCCAAAGGACACAGAAACATTGATTCAAAAGAACACCTGTACTCCTATGTTTATTGCAGCATTATTTACAATAGGTAAAACCTGGAAACAACCCAAATACCCAAAAATATATGACCGGATCAAGAAGATGTGGCATATATACACAATGGAATACTATTCAGCAAACTCATGCCATTTGCAGCAATGTAGATGGAGCTAGAAGAAATTATGCTCAGTGAAATAAGTCAGAAGGAAAAGGAAAAATACCAGATAGTTTTACTTATAGGAGGAATATAGGGGAACCAAATAAAACATCAGGGGAAAATAATAACAATACTAAACACAATAAAACAAAACAAACAGTTATAAACCAGAGACATCCTGCAGGGAAGGAGGAGGGAGAGGGATCAGGAGGAGGGAGGGAGGAGCACAGGGGACTGTGGTGATGGTGCACAGGTGCATTGGTGAAGGAAATTCTGTGGGGACTACACCTGAGGGGGTGGGGGGGAAGCAAATATTGTTTAAAAGTGAACAATGATGTAAAAAATATATAAATAAAAAGAAAATTAAAAACAACAACAGCCAAATGTCCACCTCCTTTCCAAGTTGTTTGAATGAGAGAAGTGGTCTGGGGGACTTAGGGGGCACAGGGCCACCCAACTGGGGGGTGGCAGAGTCCTGAGGATTGAGACTCAGGATTCTTAACTCCAACCTCTAGGGCTTGAAATGAGCTTAGTCATTCCCCTGCCCTGTTTTTCTCACTCTGCCTTTGAGAGAAACAAGAACAGAAAGGACAAATCACTGGTATGAAAAGAAATTGTGCTCACTCCCTTTACAAATCTAATTGGCCTCCACTTGATGTGGGGGGAAAAGGGAAGGGCGACTCCCACTTGTCCCTCTGGTCTACTTGTTAGCTATGTGACTGAAGTCACTCCATCTTCCTTAGTCTGTGTCCTCTGTGGAATGAAGCCACCATCTCCCGCCTGCCAGGTTGTGAGAATGAAATAAACAGTGGATGTGACAGGATTTTTGTAAACCACACAGTATTATCATCATCTATGAAAGCTTTGAATCCTCACTTCCTGGAACCCACCAAGCCCAGCTCACTCTAGGACCCTGGAAGACTTGACTCGGACGGGAGTGGGAGTAGAGAAGGTGGTTCTTTTTTGTTTTCTCCAGCAGTCAGGCAGGCAGGCTGGCAGAAGTGGAGAGGAAAATGGAGAAAGATGGGCTTGCTCCCCACCTCTGTTTTATTCTCCAGCTGAGGGGCAAATGGCGGGGGAGCTGGCCGACACTTTGCTTTGGTGAGCCAGCAAAGCAGGAATTTCTAGAGTTCCAACGATGTATAAGTGATGGTTTTGGTTTGGATTTTCCCAGCAGCTCCCCCTCTTTTTCAGCAGCTTTAAGGCACATAACAGAAAGTACAAGCAACTGGGAAGCACATGGCAAACGAGAGGAGCACAGCTTCTGACTGGTGTGCACTTAAGGAAATCACTCGGGTTATATGTGTCTGTTTTCTCATCTGTAAAATGGGGTGATGCTACCTGTTTTGCAGGGTCATTGTGAATACGTTGAAATGCTGGGGCCAGTGCCTGGCAGAGACTGAGGCCGGATCCCTGTCCATTTCCTTTCCTCTCTGAGTGGACAGCCTGCAGTCATGGAGCTCAGCTGGACAGAAAGCACTCGCTCCTCAGGTGCTTGAGTCTGTTCATTTCATTCTCACAACCGCATACATGGGCAAAATGGAGAAAGAACTCAAAGAAGTGTTATTGCCCAAGGTCACACAACTTGCAACTTTGAGAGCCAGGATTCTAACCCACCTTGGTTAGTTTGCCTCTTAGACATCAAGGTGTGATGGGCTTAACCAAGCTGGATCTTCTGGAAGACCCATCTTTAAATAGACCTGGCCTGAGGGGGTAATGCCAACTTGGCCCATTATGAGAATTAACTTGCGCAGCTTCAAGGGCAGTCTATAGACTGTGCTAGAGGTAACCTGGCAACAACTGGGAGCTAAAAGCAGTTTCTCAAATCCTGGGGGAGTTTATCTGCCCTCTACCAGTTTCAGGAGCTAATGTTGTGAGGGTGCAAAAAGCCCTTTATTAAGCAGTATACAAATATATTATGGGTAGTCTTCTGTCATCTCCCACTAAACACAACCTCCTACTCATCGCCTGACAGCCCTCCACTTACCACCCTATTATAACCAAGAGGGAACCGAGTCTCCTTTTCAAATCCATCTCCTAAGCTAGCTTGCAGAAGCTGGCGGAGGGGGGGGGAGGGGGGGAGCTGAGTCATCTTTCTCTTGGAAAAAAAAAAAAAGCTAAGTGTTCTAACACCAGGTTTGTTTTCTATACAGACTTGGCTGTTTTAGGGTCTCCACCTGAACTAAGGCCATGCCTTCTCTCCACTCCAGAAAGTAGATACTTACCAGTGTCATCTGTGCCGTACCCCTCCCTCTATACCTCCACACCATTATTAGCATGACTGTGGGCACCTTACCAGCCAGCAAAAAATGACCACCATGGCGTTTACCCAGGGCACAGCTTCAGGTGGTAGCAGGAATCACACAGCTACTCTTCACCCAAGGGTTAGTGTTTCCATGAGAGCAAAGGCCTTGGCCTCACGTGCACACAAAGATGGTTCTTATAACCCCTCGTTGTCATTCTCATTTCTCCTGCCCAAAACAAGGAAGACTAGGCAGAAGGGATTGTGGTTCAGTCACAGCTCTGATTCCTAAAGACAGTGCCGTGTGCAAGGCGAGACCTGGCTTTTGTGCTAGGACTTTTTTTTTTTTTTTGAAAGATTTATTTATTTATGCATACAAGAGCTGGGGTACAGGCCAGAGGTCTGGGAGGTGAGAGGATTCACCAGAGACAGAGTGGGAAACAGAACAGGCAGATTGACCGAAAACACTGCTGAGGGGAGCAGCAGGTGAGACAGGAGAGGTCTGCTGCGCCATGTGTGTTGCTCCCTGGCTGGCTGGGGATCGAACTCGTGCTGGAGAGGCTTTGGATCACCTCATAGTGCGGTGCTTAACCCCTTGCACCACCAGGGAAGCCCTTTGCTAGGACTTTGTAAAGCAGAGTGTTGGGTTATTTTACGGTGCTGGGTCTGGAAGGAGAAAGCAAGCTTCAGCTAGTCTATTCAACGTGATGCTGGGAAATTCAATGCTGCAGATCAAAGGGAGTAGACCAGGATCTTCGTAAGCCCTGGGACCCACAGTTGAGTCCCTACTCACCCCCAAAAGCAGTTGATACCCATTATTTCTACACAGGTTTATGTAACAGAAGGGCCTTTTATTATTTTTTTAAAGAGAATGCATACACGGACGATACAGAGCCATTTCTCAGTGCTCTTTTCTTTTTACTTACGAAACTGGAACATAGCATAATGAGGATAATGCCAAAATAACACTGCTGCCTCATCATCCAGGGTACGAATACACACTTAATCATTCAACACTTTATTGAACACAAAGTAGGATTAAGCATCCTTGCCTTGGTTGCACACAATTAAAGCAGGAGCCCAGGGAGTGTAAGACTGCACAGCTTTACTTGGCAGGGAGGTGTTGACCCCTGTAGTCCTGTCTTCTTGTGTGGAGATTAACCCATGTTCTGTCGGTTGCCATAGCCCCTAGGATGGGTGTCCTTCCAGTCATCCCACTCCCGTGCTCGGTGGAGTGTTTCCTCGTCATCCTCTTCCTCCTTTTGTTCCTGACCTTCCTGTTGCTGAGATGCTCTGGCGAGCTCAAACTCTGCCAAAGTGTAAAAATGAGAAAGTGGAGGGTTAGAGGGTGTGAAAAATGGAGGAAATGTCAGGATTTCAGCTCTACTGTGAACACCACTACATAAAATGAGAATAAGGATGAGCTAGCTGCCTACCCTGGGCCCAGGGAAGTGGGAAGAACACTTATATTACTTAACAGATGACATGTAGCAGGAAAGCATGCGGAGTGATTTTCACAAGACAGCCAAAAACAAAGTTACCTCTCATATATGGGATAGAATTGTTGCTAAAATGGCCAACACTCCTGATCCCATACAAAAATAAACAGATCAACTAATCAACAAAAACCCAGCAAACCAAAATCACTGAAGTAAAAAAATATTTATGACTGTTGATATGTGATATGCCAGGGAGGTGGGCTGTAGATGAATTTTCTTTCCCCATCTGTTTTCCTTTCTTTCAGTTATACAATTGTGTGTGTGTAAAACTGGAAATCAAGGGGCAATTGGACCTAATAGAAAAGAATGTTTTGCATGCATTTGTAACAGATTGAAAGTCATGCGGTGTACACCCAAAATAAGCCATCTCTCTTTTGCATTAAAGATCTTTAATGGAGCATTTCCTGGCTACCCTGAGTTTGCCAAAAAATTCTCACTACTGTATAAAGATTGAAATATGTGAAGATCTGATCTCTTCCAACAGCTTAAGAGAGGACTCTTGTGATTTTTTTGAATCCTATTATAAAACAAAAGAAAACCGGCCCCCTTCCCAACTTGTTTTTCTAGGAAGGCTGTACCTTTACAATCTCCACTATGGTCAATAAACAAATCTGTACCCATCCCCAAAGTCTCTCCGTGAGCATCTTCCAAGTCACAACCCCCTTCTGCCAAAGGTAACTGCTATACTGCTTTTTATAATAGTAACTGTGCTAGGTAACAGTGCTCTCTTACCTAGAGTTTATTAGTTTTATTTCCAATTGTGTACCCCTAAGCATCCTAGCTGTCTATCTGTACATTCTCCATTCAATGATCTTTAGCAAAGCGTTGTACAACCAATGCAATTAGAATTTTTTCTAAATCACCTCCAAAGATCCCTTGTGCCCATTCACAATGAATTCCCACTCCTCCCCCACCCCATCCCAAACCCCTGGCAACCAACCCCCAATCTAACATTGTGTCTTGACAGATTTGTCTATTATGAAGAGTTCATATAATAGGAAGCAAGGGGTATGTGGTGTTTGGTGTCTTATTTCTCACTTAGTATAATGTTTTTGAGGATAGCTTTGCACATTAAAAATATCTTTTTATCTTTTTAATCTACAAGTTCTTCTTCCATTCCTTTCTTTCCTTACAAGTTATCTACTGAAGAAGGTAGGGCATTTGGCCAGTAGAAATTCCCCATGTCTGGATTTTGCTGGTTAGAGTAATGATGCAGGCCAACATGCTTGTCTTCTGTGTTTCTGCAGATTGACTACTGGGCCAAGGCTTGATCTGACTCAGGGCTGATCCCTTCTGCACTACAGGAGGTACATATCCCTTCATCATGGAGCACATGATACCTTTACCTGAAGTGTTGTGATGCTAGCAGTTGTTAATGCTCATATCTAGATCCTTATATTTTCTGTGGGTTTCAAAAAGGTGATATTCTTAACTTTTATTTTTTAATTAACTACAATACTTTTATAATGAGAGGCTTCCCTTTACTGCCTACTATTTAGTTACCTAGGAAGAAATTATTTAGACTTTTTCTCTGGGGGAGCTGTCTCTTTATCCTTATTATTAATTTAAACATTTCGACCATTTTATTTCTTGTGCTATAATTCAGTACTGTTATTGTCCTGCTTAAATCTTTCAGTTTGGGCCAGTGTGCCCCACCACCCCGTTAATATAATATCTCAGTTTGTTGTTTTTTTAGTGTTTATTTTCTAGGACTACAAGAATGCTCCAGGCTTACTCTGAATATTCCCCGCCCCAGCGCTAGAATCAGCCATTTTTTAAGGAGCCCTGGTCCTTTTATCTGAAAATTATGTCAGGAACCAAGACTTGGGTGCTGGATGTGTGCTTGTTGCTACTGGCAATTATCCTTCTTGAAGTCAAATTATCTTGACTTTGACCAGGGAAGACATGGTCAAATTGGCTTCTATGTCATTTTTGCTATGACTCTAATAATATTTGAAATCTCCCCATCTTTTATGACAAGATGTTCCAAGCTCACCTTGTACATTTCCTGTCCCAGACTAGGAATAGCTATCGCCAGAGAAACAACTGGTTTCTTTTAAAGGGAATGGTCTTTAAGACCACTGTCTGGGTTACAAAGTGCGCTCATTGCTACTGAGCTGGTTGTTGTTAAGTCTTTTCAGTGGATTAAAGCAAAGGGGTATGGGTGGGTAAGTGTGTATTTCTAAATGCAATTTCTCAGGGATTCATGTTCACGACTACAGGATTATTTTATTTCTAATTCTTGAATTACATCTATATTTTTCCACACCATGTCTTAGTTCTCAAAGACAGGCTGACAGAATTAGAATACTTCATAATTACTCATTTATATTACACAGTCTTGAAATAACACTAATATTGTCATTAATATTGCTGAACACAATTTAATTTTCACATATGCTTTTCCTATTTCTCTATTTTCAACAACAGTTGTATTGAGACAGGAAGGGTCCTGGGATAGGAATCAAGGACAAAATTTTTGCAATAATTTTGCTGTTCCCAAGGGCTGGTAAACAGAGGTTAAAAACCTGACGACTTTAGGCCCAGACACCTGCTGCCATAAATTTCCTTGGGTCATTTTTTTTAGACATATCTAAGATATCTTTCCATAGCTTATCAAGTTGGCTGCTTTGGGAAAAAGGGAGTTGCAGACCCAGAAGAGTCACAGACCTGTACATTTCCTGCCCCAGACTAGGAATAGTTATCACCAGAGAAACAGCTGGTTTCTCCAGGACTGGCTGGACCTGGAGCTGCAGGCACTCGGCCTCTATGAAATGTTCACTTGGAGATGGTCACGAGTCCCGCAGGCCCGAGCTGCAGCTGATCGGTGCCCACAGTCAGCAACAATAGTGGACTTTAGCCAAATCTACTCTTCATGGGCTCAGAAAGCCCATAAAGCTTAACTCCTTTGCTCTCAAGCCCCAGTCCTAAAACCTACATAGGCCCCAGCCCCAGCACCTCCCCGGTCTCTCTCACGCCCAGAGAGGTCTCTCTGGAGCACTCTTTCCTGGATCTTTTGCTAATCAATAAACACTGACTCCTCACCTGCCCTGGTCTGTGTCTCTTTTCAATCCTGACCAGAGGGTCTCAAGAGCCCTTCTCTGGATTTGGGAGAGGGACCCCTCGCTCCATCCCTGAATCCTGGCAGGAACTGCTGGGCAGCTAGCTTATCCGCTTGTTCTGTGGGGAGAGTACAACTGGACTGAGGGGTGTAAGGCCCAGTTGTTTCCTTGTCCGGTGACTGTATCTACCTGTTACCTGAGCACTGAGCATAGGCATCACATACTCAACTCTTTCCTTATGAACCCTCACTTAGTTTCAGTTCCAGAAGTAACTATATATTTAATGCTCATCCCCAGTCCTTAAGTCAATGTCTCCTCATTTTGATGGTTTGATTTAAAATTCATTTTTACCAGGGACACTGTCCTTGGCTTGTTATTTCTTCCCTTTAGTGTTTTAATATTTGTCACTCCATTTTTCTTTGGCATAAAATGTGTTCGTGTCAAAAAGTTTGAGGGTGATCTCTTTCCTTTTTTATAAATCACCTGCTGATTTTGCTGAAATGTCAAGGTATTTTTCCCTTTTATAAAAGTCTAGTAGTTTTATCAGATTGCATCTTGTTCTTGGTCATTTAGGGTCAGAATTCTCAGGTACACAATGCTATTTCAAATCAAACTATTTTAGTCCAGTAAAGTTTCTTTAATATTAGTTTTTAGCATTTATTCTTTTTTTTCAGATTAATGAAGTATCACTGTTTTACACCTTTGTTAATATTCTGACAATGTAAGGTTTCTCCCCTTATGTGTGGTTCTCCCATTAGGTGTGATAGTATTTATTCTTTTTCCTTGCTGTGGTTTCCTTTTGCAGACACCCTTATTACCCATATGCCAGGCCTTTTTGCTGTCTTTAATAATTTGTTGCTTTTTTCCAAATCCCATTTACCTTGGCTTCTGTTTAATACTTTTTTTAAAAACCATTTTATCTTAGTAAAGCATTTTCTGTTGTGTTAGTTCATCCTTGTTTTCTGGTTTAGTCTTCACTTCTGAAATGATTCTTCTTAATTTACCCTAGTTGTTATCACATGTCTGAGTTTTCCTAATCCTGCTTTATAATTCTCTTCCATGTCTCATATAATTTTGTTAATGTCTTCCAACTAATTTTTAAACAGTATATTCTACATCTTGTTTTTTGGCATATCTTTCTGGAGTGCATCTGGTTCTCCCCATTTACCTTTATAATTGTGTGTGGGGTTTGACAATTTTTTGTTCTTACCTTTACAGCTTCATTGGAAAGCTTCTTTCACATACCATAAAATTCACCCACTTAGTGTACAGTTGTAGTGGTTTTCAATATATTCAGAGCTGTATGCTTATCACTACAATCTGTTGCTCATTCTTAGTCCCTGCTCAATTTCAATTCTATTCTCATCACTTTCTTTGCAGTGTGGGAATTTGTCCTGGAAGGGAGACCTGGCAGGTCAGTATGAAGAATTCATTAAGGACTAGATAGACTACTCCATCACTTTCACACCTTCTGTAGTTTTGTACATATTTGACAGACTTTAATGAAATGAAAGACCCTGGCACTCACCCAGTTTTTATTGAGGGTAAGAACTGCTGTTCTTAAATTGGACCACCATACATTAGTGAATATCTGTTTGCTGTTTTGGAATTCTCCTGTCTATCAGAATTCTGCTTTCTCCTACACAGATGTCAACATGCATTGATCACGTGACTATGAATGATAAGCTTTTTCTTTAGTTTTGATTGAGGTAATACTGGTTTACAAGACTATATAGGTTTCAGGTGTAGCTTCTCACCTTGCTCACTACCAAATGCCCAGTCACCATCCACCACTAACCAATCGACCCACCTCTACCTGTTCTACCCCCTACTTCTCCCCCTTGAGTAACCACCGTTTTGTTTTATTTTGAGGTTCATGGTGAGATACACTGTAACCAGTTTTGTTGTAAATACTGTCTGTGGGGTTTTATTTTTTTGTTTTCATTGAAGTATACCAGACATGCAGAAAATGACAGAAACAGCATTGCTCAATGAATTTTCACCTTTGAATACATCCACGTAATCAGTACATAGACGAAGATACAAAACATCTACTAGCTCCCAAGAAGTCCCAACAAATCCGATTCCATTCATCAGTTCCTAAGGAGGATGAACACCACACTGGCTTTTTAGTCAGCTTATAAAAGTTTCACCTGCTTTTGAACTTTATATGAATGGAGTCATAAGGTATATACTTTTTTGTTTCTGGCTTTTTTTTACTCCTAATTATGTTTGCAAAATTCTGCTACACCTGCCATTTAGAGCTGAAGAACTATAGTTAAATATTTATTGCTAAATATTTCTTCACTGTGTGAATATATCAGATTTATTTAATCTTTCTATTCTATCTGGGCATTAGAGTAGTGTCCAGTTTGGGGTATTACAAATAACGCCACTATGAACATTCTTGTACAAGTCTTTTGTGGCCATAGGGTCAATTTCCTCTAGGTATATACCCAGGAGTGAAACTGCCATGTCAGGGGTGGGGAGTGGGAGGTAATTAATATGTCCAAGTTTTGTGCCTCACTGCCACCACTAGCCCTGGAGTCTCTTTGTTGTTTTATCTTTGTTGTTTCATCTATTTTCTTTGGGCTTTGTTCTCGCGTCTTCCAACTTAAGGGAAAACCATAGGCAACTGATTTTTTTTTAATTAATTAATTTATTTATATAAGCACTGGGTACAGTCAGAAGCATGGGAGGGTGAGAGAATTCACCAGAGCCAGAGCGGGGAACAGAACAGGCAGACGGACCGAAGACACTGCTGAGGGGAGCAGCGGGTGCGGCAGGAGAGGTCTGCGCGCCATGTGGGACCCTCGCCAGTCACCAGGATCGAACCAGCGCTGCAGAGGCTGTGGGCAGCTTTGCAGCCTAGTGCTCAACCGCTGCGCCACCAAGGGAGGCCCTGATTTTTTTCTCAATATAAGCATTTAGAGTTACATGTCAGCACTGCTTTTGTTGCATCCCAAAATTTCATGTTGCATTTTCACTATCGTTCAGTTAAAAATATTTTCCAATTTTCCTTGTGATTTCTTCTTTGACCTATCAATAGTTAGAAGTGTGTTGTTTAATTTTAAGATACTTGGGGATTTATGTTGTTGACTGCTAACTTATTTCCATTGTGGTCAGAGAACATATTCAGAGTGATTTCAATATTAATGGCCCAGGATGTGGCCTATCTTGATGAATGTACCATGTACATTTTTAAAAAGATGTATTTTGCAGTTGCTGGATATACTGATCTATAATAATCTATAATAATCTAATATACTGATCTATAAATGTTAATAGGTTTTAGTGGGTGCTAGCATTGTCCAGATTCTCTATGTCCTTACAGATTTTCTATCTAGTAGTAATTGTATCAATTATCGGAAGTATTTAAATCTCCAACTATGATTATTGTCTATTTTTCCATTTAATTTTTTCTTCATGTAATCAGAAGTGTTATTAGGTATAAACATGTTTATGACTGCTCTGTCTTCCTAATAAACTGCTCCTTTCATCACTATGTCCTATTTATACCCAGTAACACCTTTTGTCTTGACATCTATCTGATATTACTATAGCTACTGTAGCTTTCTAATGCTGTTAGCACAGCATATCTTTTTTTTGATCTTTCAATCAATCTGTGCCTTTATATTTAAAATGCATCTCGATAGACAGCATGCAGTAGAGTCTGATCATCAATCTCTGATTTCTAAGGTTTGATTTGTTTTTCTCTGATTTAAAGGTTGATTCCACTTACACTGAAGGTAATTTTACTTATATGGCTGGACTGGGATCTACCATTCTGCTTTATCTCATATGCATTTTGTCTCTGTTCATTCTTTCTTGCCTTCTTCCCTCTTAACTTCTTGATTGACATTTTAACTTTGACTCTTTCCATTACTTTTTTAAAGACTATTTTTTAGAGCAGTTTTAAATTCACACACTGAATGAAAGAAGTGTTCCCATATACCCTCTCTTCCCACACAGGAATAGCCTCCCTTGCTATCAACATCACGCACCAGAGTGGTATATTTGTTAAAATTAAAGAGCCTAGAGTGTCATATCCTTATCACCAAAATTCATAGTTCACGTCAGAGTTTTTCCTTGGTGTTGTGCATTCTATGGGTTTGGTCAAATGTATAAATAATGACATGTATCCACTACCATAGCATCAAACAGAATCTTTTCACTGCCCCAAAATTCCAGTGCCCTGCCTGTATATCACTTCTTCACCGACCCTGGCAACCCCTGATTCTTTAAATGTCTTCATAAGTTTTGCCTTTTCCAGGATGTGATAGCTAGAATTTACAGAGAAAGAAGCCTTTCTTCTTCTAATGCATTTAGCAATATGCATTTAAGGTTTCTCTTGTATAAATAAATAGATCTTTTAAAAAAATACTATCAAGCCATGAAAAGATACGGAGAAACCTTAAATGCATATTGCTAAATGCATTAGAAGAAGAAAGGCTTCTTCCTCTGTAAATTCTAGCGATGTACAGTCAGAGGCGCGGGAGGGTGAGAGAATTCACCAGAGACAGAGTGGGGAGCAGAATAGGCAGACTGATGAAAGACACTGCTGAGGGGAGCAGTGGGCGAGGTAGGAGAGGTCTGCTGTGCCATGTGGGTTTCTCCCTGGTCGGCTGGGAATCGAACCCGCGCTGCAGAGGCTGTGGACAGCTTCACAG
The DNA here is from genome assembly GCF_014898055.3 of Talpa occidentalis. Classification (NCBI taxonomy): domain Eukaryota; kingdom Metazoa; phylum Chordata; class Mammalia; order Eulipotyphla; family Talpidae; genus Talpa; species Talpa occidentalis. The sequence continues at coordinate 46,713,729 of NW_023601543.1, forward strand.
CACTGTGCTCAAACCGTTGCACTACCGGGGAGGGCCCTTGATAGTATATTTGTCAATGTACCTACTAAATGATAGCTTGGTTGTTTCCAAGCTTGGGTAATTATGAATAAAGCTGCTATAATCTTTGTGTGCAGTTTTTTGTGTGGACCTAAGTTTCAACTCACAGGCTAGACTGTATGGTAAGAGTGTTTAATTTAATGAGAAAATGATGAACTATCTTCCCCAATATTGTACCATTCTGCATCCCCACTAACAGCGAATGAGAGCTCCTGCTGTTTAGTGTCCATGTCGGCATTTGGTGTTGTCAGTGCTTTGGATTTTGGTCATTCTCCAAGGGTTTAGTGGTATCTTTTTTTTTTTTTTTTTTTTTTTAAATATTTATTTATTTATTTATTTATACAAGCACTGGGTACAGTCAGAAGCGTGGGTGGGTAAGAGAATTCACCAGAGCCAGAGCGGAGAGCAGAACAGGCAGACTGAGGAAGTACACTGCTGAGGGGAGCAGCGGGCGGCAGCAGAGGTCTGCGTGCCACGTGGGACCCTCACCCAGTGGCCGGGGATCGAACTGGCGCTGCAGAGGCTGCGGGCAGCTTTGCAACCCAGCGCTCAACTGCTGCGCCACAGGGGAGGCCTGGTGTCTTGTTTTAATTTCAAATTCGGAATGACAGGATGTTGAGCATCTCTCCACGTGCTTTTTTACCCTTGGTATATCTGTCCTTGGTGTGGTGTCTGTTTAGGCCTTTTGCCCATTTGGGTTGTTTCACTATTGTTGAGTTTTAAAAATCCTTTGTATATTTTGGATTACTAGTCTTTTATCAGATGTCTTTTGCAAATGCTTTCTGCCAGTCTGTGGATTGTTTTCTCATTCTCTTGGTGCTTAACTTCTTTTCATGGTGGCTCTAGGGAACACAATATATACCCCTAACTTCCTAGTCTACTTTGAGTTTACACTGTACCACGTGGTAGGCAATCTTGAAGTCCTGAAGAGAGAACCTAATGACCACAGGCTTGTGGTACTTGTGCTCTGATGCAGCCCCTCCCACGCTCTGTCAGGTTTGCTCTGCAAGACCAGCAGAATACGGCTGAAGTCACGGAATGTCATTTCCAACATTAAGCTGTAAAAGACACTGAGGTTGCAATCTTGTTTGTTCTCTTTCAGATCATTCACACGAGGGAAAGGAAGCTCTTGAGCTGTGAGAAGCCCTATGGAGAGGCCCATATGGGCAAGCTTCCTGATAACAGTTACATGAATGAATGCATGAATGAATGAGCTGGAAACAGATCATCCAGACCCAGTCAAGCTTTCAGTAAAACTGCAGCCCCAGTTGATAGCTGGACTATTACCTCATGAGATTCCAAGCCAGAACCACTGAGTTAAGTTGTTCCTGGATTCCGTATCCTCGGAAACTATGTGATAATAAATGCTTATTATTTTAAGTTGCTCAATTTTGGAATAATCTGTTACTTAGAAGTAGATTGTATCTACCACTTTACATAAAATAGAATAATCTTACAAATGGTTCCATTTACTCCTTGTCCTTTTTGCTGTAGCTGTTATATATATTTACACTCATATAATCCCACAGGACAATGTTATAGTTTTTGCCTTAAGAAGCCATATGTAGTTTTAAAAAATTAGGCTGCGGGGAGGGATGGAGATAAGTCCTTTGTATTTACACATGTAATTACCACATCTGCTTTTCTTCATTCCTTCTTGAATATCCATGTTTCTACCTGATATCATTCTCTTCACCCTGAAGAATTAGTGCCAATTTGCTGGTGAAGAATTCTTTGAGTTTCCACTTGTCTGAAAATATTTTAATTCTGCTTTCAATTTTATGGGTATTTTCAGTTTTCATGGACATAAAATTCTGGGATGACAGATTCTCCCCCACAGCACTTTAAAGATGTTACTTCCCTGTCTCTGGTCCTCACTATTTCCGAGAGGAAGTGAGCAGTAATTCATAACATTATTCTAATGTATTTGACATGTACTTTACCTCTGGCGGCTGTCAAATATTTTCTTTTTCTTTGGTTTTCAGCAGTCTGACAGTGATGTGTCTATATGTGGTTTTCTTTGTATTTAACATGCTTGGGGGTTACTGAGATTTCTGAATCTATATATTTGTGTTTCACAGATTTGGGGAAAATTTCAGTCATCATTTCTGCAAATATTATTCTCTGACCCCTTCACTCTTTTTCTCTCTCCTATTCCTATTTTATTGGTATTTTTATTATACATGTGATAGTCCTTTTTATACTGTTCCACAGTTCACGGAAGCTCAGTTCAATTATTTCCAATCTCAATTTTTCAGATAGGTTGACTTGTACTGCTCTACCTTCGAATTAACAGATGCTTCTATTATTACTGCAATTTATTAATCTCAATCAATGATTCTTAAACTCCGCATAGATTTTTCAGTTCCAGAACTTTTGGGGTATAGTTTCTTTTTCTACTGAGAATTCTTATCTTTTCATTCTTTATAAGAATATTTTCCTCTTCACCCTTGAGCAGAGAAATAAGCTGCTTTAAAGTTCCTGTGTGCTAACTCCAACATCTGAGTCATTTTGTAGTGGCCTTCACTGATTGCTTTTTCTATTAAGGTTGTCATATTTACCCCATCTTTTTTTCTTTTTTCCACATATATAGTAGCTTAGGATTGAATCTCGGACCTTGTGAATGGTACATGGTCCTCTGAAGTGTACTGATTTTTCATTTTAGCAGGCAGTAAACTTCCCTAGAACCAAAATATCAAATTCTATCTCCTGTGCATTGGGCAGCAGTGGACTTCACCATTCAGTAATTTTAGCCCTAACTTGGATATGTGGAGTCTATCCTGAGCGTGCACACTCTAGGAAGTCAGGCAGAGATTTGGGCAGGGTTTACAGAGAGAATTAGGGTTACTCCACTATGTTTCTCTCCATTAGAGGCTCCCTTTCCTCACATTTCAGTTGCTACAGTCACTCTGAAGTCAGTTTTCTCATTCTTTGACCAAAATAGTCTTTTGGTTGACTTTCTAGTCAAGCTTTACTTACCCCCACATCACAGCAATTGTAGTAGTCTACCCACAGATGAAAAGCTATGGACAGAAAGCCCTTTCAAATAACCATTCTTCTCTTTTTCTGTGCCATTGTAGACACAACATTGACAATGGGAATCTTAAGGCCTGAGTTAAATTCTAGCCCAGCCACTTTCTAGCTATGTTAACTGTGGGTAAGTCAGTTCTCAGCATTTCCTCATCCTAAAATCTTCACAGGAATGGCTGCTTTGCAGCGTTAAGAAGATCAAGTGAGATACTACACAAGGATACTGAGGCTCGGGGGGCAGGGCTAGATGATGTCCTATCTAGTAAATGGTAAGAATAATTGATTATCCCAGGCTTGGTATAGGCCCGAGGTGGGGTATAGGCCAGAGGTGCGGGAGGGTGAAAGGATTTACCAGAGACAGAGTGGGGAACAGAACAGGCAGACTGACTGAAAGACACTGCTGAGGGGAGCAGCAGACAAGATAGGAGAGGTCTGTTGCGCCATGTAGGTATCTCCCTGGTCGGCCGGGAATTGAACCCGCGCTGCAGAGGCTGTGGACAGCTTCACAGCGCTGCACTCAACCTGCTGTGCCACCGAGGGTAGGGGGGAGACTTGGTATTTCTTCTGCAACACCAGACTGCTTCCAGTTATCTAGTGACCACCCTCTCACCTTTCCCTTTTAAAGCACCTACTATGACCTAATTTCCAAGCTGGGCACCAAGAACACAGTAAGTCAAAGTTCCTGCTTCCTAGAAATTCCAAGTATTATTCCCTTTTCCTAAGTGGTGACTGTCCCCAGTCTACGTCTGCTTTTGGTTACACTGCAATGTCTTCAGGGAGCAGTTTTTTAATATTCTGTTTAGCTCAGTTTGTAACTGTTGTGATCTCTGGCCTGATACAACCGAGCCTGCCATTACCAAAAGTGGAACTGCTGTCCATGGATTTTGGTTTTGCAATCTAGTTGCTTAGTCCAATGTTTTATGCCAGGATATATGGAGTCAAAAGCTATGCTTCCACTGCTCCCATCCTCCCAGTATCATCTGCTTTTTAATTTAATAATAAAATATTCCCTAGAATCTTTCTATTACTCAGAATCTTTGTCCAAACTACTCCGCTACTAAAAAGCAATAATAATTGGTGTGAATTTAAATGTGAGCGAGTAAGGGGGCCATAGCAGTATTTCTTTCTGCCACTCATACCTGGTGTGGGCTTGGCTATCCCCTGATCTGGTAATGCTCCATATTTCCGATGCTGTTCGTACCAGTCATTCACCGTCATAGTCGCCAGACTTGGATAACCAGCTCCAAATACTCTGTAAGAATCACACTGCATTTAGAAAGTACTTATAAAAGTCTCTTCTTCAGTGGCAAAATCTGTGACTGTTTCATCCTTGCCCCCCTACTTAGCTCTTTTGAGGAGTTGCACAAACTCCTGGGAGGACACCTAAAAAGAGGCACCCAGGCAGGGGCATTAAAGTCAAGAGCTTTCATGAGAAGATAAATAGTTCAGGATCGTCTTTCAATAAGCAATCTGAGAAGCTGATGCCTCACAGAGCAGTACTGACATTGCGGAAGGGGTATTTATAGCTGGTGGGCCTATACAGTATACAAAAGGAGGAGACTCGTCTGCCACCCTATGGAAAAACATCTCAAGGACACAGACTTAAATCCTATATAGGCAAATATGTCCTTTTGAGAACCGCAGCTGAAGGCAATAATGGGAAACAATTTGAAGCATACATCTCCCCCTTAGATTCCTTTCCTCTATTTTCATCTGCTTCCTTGTGAGCCTATTTTTAAGCACAAGTTAGTGAGGGAAATGTCTGATGAAGACAGAGAGAATGAATTAGAAGAGCTAATATTCCTTTGATGAAAGAACAGCCCTTGCAGGTGAAGCCATGACCTTTTAACAATTCCATTTCTGTTACTCATGCACTGCAAGTGAATCATCAACAAAGGGGGGGGGAATGACAAAGTAACCCACTTTTCAGTACTACCTACTTGGCTTGGGCTACGTTCCGAGTGAGAATAAAGGGTTTCACTGGAGGCTTGTCTTGTTGAGATGAATGAGAAGTTGATGCCTGAAAAGGAAATTAATTATCAGAAGTGCATTTGCCATTGTGTCCACCCCACGAAGCAGACTTTTAAGTTTTCAGGTGCCTGAAAGGCCCTATATTCAAAATGCACTTACTCCCTATTTAACAATCTCTAAGATGTAGATGCAGGTTACTCATGGTGGTGGTCACTTAGCTCTCCCTAGTACATTGCTGAAAGGGCGGAAGAAAAAGCTCTCCTACGAATCCTCTCATCACATGTAAAAAATTACTTGGTTTTCAAAGGAGACCCAAAGCTATCTTCCATGTTCTGTCTTAAATCCCCTGAACTGAATTTGAAGCCCCTTTCCTCAGCTTTCAGAGCTGAAGTACAATTATTAAGTCTTCCTCTAAAACCTCTTCAATGGAATTATGCTATCTATGGTGAATAGCCTCTAGGGTGTTTTAAAAGTGCATGTTTCTAAATGCAGGGGGGATGAATAGGTTAGTAGCTTTCACATAAATTTTTTTTTTTAAAAAAAAAAGATTTATTTATTTATGCATACGAGAACTGGGGTGTAAGCCAGAGGTGTGAGGGTGAGAGGATTCAGCACAGACAGTGGGGCGCAGAACAGGTAAATCTACTGAAATACACTGCAGAGAGGGGCAGCGGGTGAGGCAGGAGAGGACTGCTGTACCATGTGGGTCACCTCCCTGGCCAGCTGGGGATCAAATTCATGCTGTAGTGGCTGGCAATAGCTTGAAAGTGCTGTCTTTAACCCGTGCGCCACTAGGAAGGCCCATGTACAGAAATGTTTTGAGGAAGTCTGGTTGTCCAGGGCATAAAAGAACAATGGCCCATGAAGAGATGGTCACTTGTCTCTAGCTTTTATCACTTCCAGAGCCAATCCAATACAAAATGGGAGAGCATTAAAAAACAACAACAAAAACACTACCAACAAAGAAAGGGGAGGACCCAGAAGAATCCAGCTTCAAATGCTTGAAAACCACGCATCTACAAATGCTCAAGGGGCCTTGTGTCCTTAGAATACTAACTCATTCTTTGATCCTTTAACATGAAGAACTAGGTTGATGTTACCCTAAGGCAAAAGCTCTTGGGCTAATTAGTACAAATCAAATTAGGAAGAGGTTTCACAGAGGATTTATTTTTTATTTATTTATTTATTTTTCTAAAAAAGGGGAAAAAAAGATTTATTTATTTATTCATTCATTCATTCAGTCATTCATTCAAGCACTGGGTACAGTCAGAAGCGCGGGAGGGTGAGAGAATTCACCAGAGCTAGAGCAGGCAGAAGGGCGAAGTACACTGCTGAGGGGAGCAGCAGGCGGCAGGAGACGTCTGCGCGCCATGTGGGACCCTCCTCCAGTGGCCAGGGAGCAGCTGGGGAGGATTTAAATAAATGTCTGTGACTAGCAGACAAATTCAACTCAATTCAAGTTGCATCCTGTACCAAAAAGTGGCAGCAGAGTCTAATCTTCTGAAGCAGCAGCTCTAAAACAGGGTTATGATCGTCAAAGATAGCCAAAGCCGTGCTACACCAGGTTTTCTTTACCAGTTTGCCTGGCACTTGGGGCACAGAGATGCCCTTGCTGTGCTCAAACCTTCATGATCTAAAGGTGTGAGAGGGTCAATTCTGACTCTTTCTCCCACCCTAAATATATTCATTATACCTTTTTTTTTTTTTAATTCCTCTCTCCCTGCCGGTGCCACCTTTCTTTTCCATCCCCATCCTACTCCTCTTTCCCTTTCTTATAGTCAAGTGCAAATGTTAATGGTCTATTCCCCATGTCTTCTTAAGCAATCATGACTTCCCATAGCCAAAACCAATTTTTACTTCAGCGACTTCTCCCCAGCCCCTGTGACATGTCACAAAAATTACAAATGATTAGAAGACTGCTAAAGATTAGAAAGCACTGGAGAGAAAATACTCCAGTGAACCTTCAGCCATCTTAAATTACTAAGATCAAGGATTTTATAGACACTTAAAAGGATTTTAATTTAATTACTTTCTTGTAGAATATTCAAGTCTCTGACAGTAGCTTTTTGAACTACATAGGTAGTGACCAGGATTACCTCTGCAGAGTTTCTTCCTTTCAGGATCTTTATCTCCTGGTCAATGCTCTCGATCTCTTCCAAGCTGATGCCAATCCATCTTCGAATGTGAAGGAGGTAATATTCACGGACAAACTCCTCATCTGCTTCACCACTTTCCACAGCAGATTTCAGTGCAGACAACCTATGTTCCAACTCCTTTTTCTGCTTGTATCTGTTGCACAGAAAAGCATTACCCATGAATATAAAAATAAGCAGTCCTTCAAGAGAAGGTCACAATTAGATTTTACCTCTGTAAATGTCCAGGCAGTTAAGTATGCCAACTTCCACCTTTGCAAAAATACAGAGCTTGCCATTAAGGTAGTTTTCTCAAGGCTACAAGGCAGGGATGGGAATCAGCAACGTCTGAGAAACACTTTCTGAAGCCAAAAAAATATACAAGTAGCAGGACCCAAGCAAATCCTCCCATCAGCTTTAGGGAGTGCCTTAGTAATTTTGTTACATCAACTCTAAGTAGGCCAGGTGTTTAGTATCACAGAATATCTACTTGGGACTCATAGAATCTTAGGGGTCACTTGCCTGCCACTGATGCAGGAATTCCTAGTGAAAGAAACTTAAAGAATGATTTTTCTTTTCTTCTGAGCAAAATCTTCCCAGCTCTTCTGACTCATCCCAATTTAAAGACCCCTAAGCACCCTGCCTGCCTTTCACAGGAGGCATTGTAGTATGTCCTCTACCAGTCATATGCCAAGTATTTACTGAGTGCCTAATGTGTGACAGGCTCTTTTCTGAGAGCTGGAGACACAGCAGTGTACAGAAGAAAGTTCTTGCTCTCACAAACTTTTCATTCTAGTGGGAGAAGACAGATTAAAAAGGAAGAGATGAAGAGTCGGGTGATGGTTAAGTGCTATGAAGAAGCAAAGAGCAAGGTAAAGTAGACAGAGTGATGGTGTTGTTATATTGAGGAGCGACCTCTCTGAAGAGGTGACATTTGAACAAAGACTTGAAGGAAATCAGGAAACAAGCCATGATGATATCCAGAAGAATGTTCAAAGGGGAAAAAGCAAATACAAAGGTTCTGGGATGGGAAAGTGTTTGGCTTGACCTGATTGAGAGGAGCAAGGAGGCTCATGTGGCTTGCATGGAGTGATGAATGATAGCAAATGAGGTCAGAGAGATAGCCAGAGCCATAATTTGTAGAACCCTGTAGGCTGTAAACCCAAAATACCAAATGCCATATTTGGAGTGAGATGAGAAAGCAACTGGAGGCTTTTGAAGAGAATATGTGACATGACTAAAGTGACATGAAAAGGCTTTTTTTATGTGGGCCACCCTGGCTGTGGAAGGGAGTGTAGGCAAGGACTGAAGCAAGGAAATCAATTAAAATGACACTGCCACAGGGCCTCCCAGGTGGCGCAGCGGTTGAGTGCTGGGTTGCGAAGCTGCCCGCGGCCTCTGCGGCGCTGGTTCGATCCCCAGCTGTTCCCCGGCCACCGGAGGAGGGTCCCACATGGCGCGCAGACCTCTCCTGCCGCCCGCTGCTCCCCTCAGCAGTGTACCTCAGTCCTTCTGCCTGCTCTGCTCCCTGCTCTGGCTCTGGTGAATTCTCTTACCCTCCCGCGCTTCTGACTGTACCCAGTGCATGTATAAACAAAACAAATAAAAAAAAAAAAAAAAAAAAAAAAAAAACATGCCTCTAAAAAAAAAAAAAAAAAATGACACTGCCACAATTCAGGTAAGAGACAGGAACTTGAAATAGGGAGGTGCTAGGATGTGGATATATTTAAAATATAAAACAGAAGGGACTGCTGATTGACTGGATGTAAGGGTTTGAGGGTAACTGAGGAGTGAAGGAAAAACCTCCACGCTTTCTAAGAAGTATCTTGAAATCTTTTACATCTGGAACCCCACTCTAGAGCTCCAAAATTGTATGTTCCTCTGTAGGTATTCACCCAAACCTGAGATTCTTAACCTGAGGACCAAGGACAGAGGTTTTTTTGTTTGTTTCTTTCTTTCTTTCTTTTTGGAAGGGTGGGTGAGCAGGAAGGGTGCCAGCCCTTGGACTCTGAAATTTCCTACAAAATTCTACATGTAGGAGTTTTTTGTTTTATTTTGCCAGGGAGAGACATTGAGATTTTTATCAAATTATCAACAAAGGCTATAGCCCATTAAAATAGTGTTTCCAGTGCTCTGGAAACAATTTTTTATTATAAAAACCGGTAGGCGCTTTTTGCTCCTTTAACCCAACAAGGGGGCACTTTATATACCATTATAAATAACTGTCATGGAGTCATCAGAGGTTTACTTCTGAGTAAAACACTGCAAAGGTCAATTCCTAGTTCATGAATACTCTTAGAGCTAGTATTTGAGAACATTTCACTTGAGTCCCACTCCTCCCCCCACCCTTTCCTGGATGTACCTAAGTCAGGAAAGAGAAGACATTCCAGGGCCTCAGAATATATATAAAATCCAGGGTAAATTCCAGGTCTACCAGTCCTTTGAAGTATTTGTGCTTCCTTTCCCCTTCTCTGCATGCCGACAGCCGAATGGCTCTCTTTCTGGCCTTTCCTTCTCTATATCCTTGGTCCTACACCTTCTTCCTGTCGTCTTTGGGAATTCTAGCTCCTCAACACCTATTCTTTCAGGCCAGAATTTTTAAAAACTTGTCTGAGCAGAAGAACCCTTTCTTCTAATGAGAACTTATATGGAACCCCAATGAGTAATAAATAGATAAAATCCATCTTGGTTAATTCAAGAGGGCTCCCAATCCCCCCTCCCCCGGTACTACAGTGGGATATCAGAGCTCCAAATGAACAGACTGAAAACCACTGTATAGATTGTCATCTCTGTTTTAGCCCCCATGGTGAGCCTGACACTGAAACACTATCACCCATGAATTCCCAATCCCTGTCATCCCTCTGACTCTGGACAACTTTCAGCACTCCTTTTCCTGTTCCTAAACTGCTGAAGAGAGTGAGTGAGTTACAAATTCGTGTCAAGTGGGTGGAATACAAATTCACATTATCAAACACCAGCTGAGTGGTCATTCTTGCTCAGCTAACCCTGCAGTCACCTTTTGTGGATTCCATGCAACTGTAACTTTCCCCAGATGGCCAAAGTAAAATTCAATGTACCTCTTCATCTTAAATCTCTGTAGCTTCACTCTGCCTCCATTCCTCTTATCTGTAAGCAGATAATGTTGTCATTACCAAGGCAACCTGTTTACTGTCCCACTTTTGTTATCAGTCTCTACCCACATTTGTCCAGGCATCATTCTATCAATCATCCTCCCTGACGTTTCACCTTAGTAGTGCCTTTCCCCTATCCTAGAAACATCTTCCCTTAACCCATATTCTAACTTTTCGAATGTCCAATCTTATCTTTTCTATGCTATGGTGGAACTAGCACTAGAAATGAATTTGAAGACTTCCAGCCTGGCTACCAGCTATGTAACTTCAGGTAAATCAATTCTGAAAATCATTCGCTCTAAAACAGCCGTAGTATCTGCTGCATGGGATTGCTAAGAGAATCAAATGAAACAATACACATGAAAATGCTTTGCAAACAACAATAAAAATGTTAGGTGATGAGAAAATTGAGGGTAGGATGTGCCAGACCGCTCCATATATTATAGTGGCAGAAACTGGTCAAAGTCCAGGTCTTTTTTGCTACATCATATTGCTTCCACTGTCCTGACAACTGTTCTATTTGTCCTTCTGTCTGTAAAGACACCTCAAGTACCCACTATGATCCAATTATGGGGTTGGATAACAAGGGCACTATTAGGATGCTAGGGATGTAATTAGTCACCATCTCTGACCTTTGGTAGTTCCAAGTCTATAGAGTAAGAGAGTTATGCTGTGGTAAGTGACAGAAATCAAGTGCTACAGTTATCTGGGAGGGGGCACAGGTAAAGAGAAGCGTAAAGGAGGACATGACAGTTGCTTTCTTCCTTCCCAAGCTCCCATAAGTCCTTCTGTTTGTACCTCATCCAATTTCTTTTCTCTGTTCTTTCCTTCCTCTTCTTTCTCCCTTAAATTCAAGGTTTTATCCTTTGCTTTTGTCTTTCTGCATGTTTTTCTTTGGCAAACTATTTACACCCATCAAAGTTTCTAAATGTTTAGCACTAACCACAAAACAGTCTTGTTAGTTCTAGAAGCATAGTTCCATCTGTCTATGGACAGGGCTATCCAGTTGTTCCTTTAGGACCTAAATCTAGTAAATCTAAAGGTAGGCTCACAAATTACCCAGTATCTATTTTTTAACTCTATTTCTGTCATAAAAATGGAGGTGCACTTAATCAGACTTACTCCTCAAAGATGGGAATTAAGAGTAGAGACGATACTGAAAAAACAGGTTTTGAGAGAGAGAGAGGCTGCAGCATCTCGGTGTTTTATGTAGGATGGTCTCAGTATGAAAAGTCATGGGACGGGGTAAGGATTTGCAGTAAGGATCTGTCCCTGTTCATATAAAATGCTTCTTAGAAAAGTAGTATCTCTGATTGCTATAACTTCATTTTTATCCCTTCTTCCTAGTCGAAGCACTACTACAGCATGATAACTTGTATTTTTCCCTGTCTCTCTTCCAATAGTCTACATATATGACTTTCTTAAGCAGATATCCAATCATACTACTCTTAGCTTCTGCCAAACTAGACTATTCTCTATCCCCGTACATACCTCAAACTACCTGCCTGGGGGCTTTTGCTCATATTGTTCCTCCTTTCTGTCAATAAATATTTCTTGAGTACCTTCTACATGGCAGGCACTGTGCTAATCATACCACAGAGAACAAGTCAGATATGGGTCCTGCCCTCATGGAATGTATGTTCTGGTAGGAGAGACAAAACCAGAAAGACAGATAAATGAAGGCATTCCATTCAATGAGAACAAAGACTGTAAAAGGAAGGAGCTGGGTCTGTATGAAGAACTGAAAGGCGGCCATGGTGGCTGGAGTCCAATGAACAAGGAAGATGACAGTAGACTGGAAAGAGGAAGGTATCAGAGCACATTGTAGTTAGTGGTTTGGCTATTCTGGATGAGAGATGCTGGCGGCCTAGACCAAGGTATGATAGTGGAGATGGAAATAGGACCTAGGGTACATGTTGAAGCTAGAATTGGCAGGCCTTGTTGATGAACTGGATGTGGCAATTCAGAAGAAGGGAGGAAGAGAAACTAAACCCTAGGTTTCTGGCTTCAACACCTGAGCAGATGGTGGTACTCTTACTAAGGTGGTGAAGATTTGGGTGTGTGGACACATTTGGGGGTTTGAAAGTCAAGGACTCAATTAGGGCATTCTAAGTTTGAGATGTTGGTGAAACACCCATGTCGGGTGCTAAAAGTAGGAGTGTGAAGATCAAGAGCAGTCTGGGCTAGTGATATAAATGTGGGAACCATCAGCAAAAGATAAAGTCAGTATCTCCTGTTGGGCACTTACAAACAATGTTCAAAGGATCAAGCTTGCTACCCAAAGAAATGCAAATGAAAATAATACAGGCATCCTCACTTTTGAAAGGTCGGATTACACCACTTGTTTTTTTATGAAAGAACTGTATTAGCATCTGTTTTTGATAACTGGAAGAAATCTGAAGAGGATTTCCATTTTTATGACAAAAGGTGGGACATAAAAACAGTCTTCAATGTTTGTTTCCAGAAGTAGAGGAAGTCATTAGAGGCAGCACTCACCCCACACAGCAACAGTGGTGTACCAAGTTCCTTTCCCAGGAACTATTTTATACAGGCAGTATATTTATCATAGCATTCCAAGCTTTTCCTGTATGTTAGTTATTTAGGTTTTATCTTAGTCAGTCAAGTTTTATGTAACATTTAGTAAGTTATATTTTGGGTCTGGGAACACACAGCATTTTTTCCATATAAATTCAAAATAATCACGCCTTCATACCATTTTGGCTTACAAAAGCTTTCACAAGAACACCCTGCTTTCAGAGAGCAGAGAAAACCTATACCTTTTTAGAGGTACCCATATTCAGTTCATATCCCCAATGTCTAGCATAGTTCCCAGACATAAAGAGCACTCATTAAATGTTTTTTTTTTTTTTTTTCCGAAAAAACAAACTCAGAGGGGCCTCCCTGGTGGTGCAAGGGGTTAAGCACCGTACTATGAAGCTATCCGCAGCCTCTGCAGCACGAGTTTGATCCCTGGCCAGCCAGGCAGCAACCCACATGGCGCAGCAGACCTCCCATGTCTCACCCGCTGCTCCCCTCAGCAGTGTATTTCAGTCAATCTGCCTGTTCTGTTCCCTACTCCGTCTCTGGTGAATCCTGTCACCCCTCCCCCCCATCTCTGGCCTGTACTTCAGCTCTTGTATGCATAAATAAATCAGTCTTAAAAAAAAAAAACTAAACTCAGAGAGTAAGCAACTTGTTCAAGGTGTCACGATGAAGCTATTTCAAGACTAAGATTAGTTCAGAATGGATGTCACACCTGATCCAATACTCTGAGAACAGAGCTTCTCAATCTGTAAGTGCACTACAGCTACAAGATACTGTGCCCTTCAAAGATATTTACTCCACTGTAACATCTGAATACTGCTATGCTGAGATGTGTGGGAGGTACTCTGCTAAACACTATTGCAGCTGTTGGCAACCATAAGGTAGTGTGGTAGTCTGAAGTCCAGGTATGACCCTCTCAACAAAGGCATAGGCTTGAAACCCTGAGGAAGTTTTGCTCTCACCAAAAGACAACATATACCATTCGTCCCCTTTTCCATACACATGCACACCTCACCCCCACCCAGTAGCACTGCTTTTGGGCGGGCCTCAATTTATATCAAGTCACTGACCTACCTCTCTATTTTAGCCTGTCTTTGAGATGCCATTTCAACGAGGTTAGGATAGGCCACGGAGGAATGAGCTGTGTTATTTTCCTCTGAGTCGTCCTTGGTTTTGGGCAGCGCAAATTCTGCTATGTGATAGCACTGGCACTGAGTCAAGTAGTTTAAAAAGTGTTCTCGAGCCCACTGCAAATGTTCTAGGCGCTTGCTGGGGTTGACTTGTTTCATGGTGAGCGCTCCTTGAAATGCCGGCACCAACAGGTACTTCAGGTCGGTGGAAGCTATCTCTTCTAATTCTTCATTTTGGCTAGAAAGAGCAAAGAGGAGGCTGTGAAGCCTGGTTGGGTATTCAAATTGTGGCCCTCGCTCCCTGGGGGAGGGAATGATTGGGGTGACACTGGGGCAAAGGGAGGAACCATGGGGAACAGTGGCCGGTTTTCTTCGGTTAAAGTGGCTGGGCGCTCACATTCATTATCTATGTGAGCAGCTTAAGGAGAAAAGTCGCGGGCTACCGACCACCTCGGAGGAGAGGCAGAGAAATGTAAACAACGCATACAAGGTCACAGCGGGTGGCGGGAAAGAAAGGTTCCCTGATCTAATGAACCTAGGTTCATTGTCTCCATCCTTGGGTTACCATTATTACCTACGTTCTCAATCGTTATAACCCTCTCCCCCATACCTGAACAAATCGAGCTGTGATAACATTTCGGTGGCCTTCTTAAGGAGCTCTAATCCCTTGAAGACCTTCTCCTGGACTATGCGGGAGCCAGCGGGTTCAGACGCTACTTCCACCTCGTCCAGAAGCTGCTTGCTGGTTTCGAAGAGATCGGGGAGCCGCGGCGGCTCCAAGTCTTGCTCAGAGGATGCCATCTTTGAGGGAGGAGGAACCTGGGGGCTTCACTTCCGGGATCAAAGGCAACCTGGGTAGAAAAGAACAGGCGAGGGCAAACGAAACCGGAAGAAGCACCCCATTGGTTCAGTCGCCGCATGATTACCAAAGCGTCAAGCGACTTCCGGAAGTCGCTGTTTACAGGCCCTGGCAACCGTTTACAGGCCCTGGCAACCGTTTCCATGGACTCGTTCGACCGGGCTGCCTGTTAGAAGTGGTTGGGTATCTCTTAAAATCAAACAAGCAAGCAGAACGCCAGGCGCTGTTTTACTAGGTGCTCCTAGTCGCCGACACTGGGCCGGCAAATTCCGTGGACTCAGAGACCTGGAGGTGGCGAGGCGAAATTCTGCGCCTGAGTGGGAGAGGGCGGGCATGCGCCCCACCTCGCCAAGCGCCCCCAGTGTTGACGGATCGTAGCCGCAGGAGTACCTGTGGGCGTAGCGCGGCAGGGGTGCTCGCCGATCTGAATGAGCAAGCGCAAAGTGCCCGTAGCAGCCCGTTGCCCCTTCAGCTTCCGTCCACCAGCTGGAATCCTACGTTCCTGCCAACTAATCCTCTCCGCCTTCTCGTCCCCTTACTCGTACTTACACACGCACACACCTCTTCTTAGTCCAGATAATTTGGTAACCTGCAACTCCAGTCATTTCACAGCCTTCTTCCTTTTGTGCCACCAGTTCAAACATTAATTACGTCATCCTTGAAACCTACCACCCAACACGCAGTGTTCTAGCCAGTGATTTATCGCTTTTTCTCACCAGAATAAGTCTGATTAAGTTTTGCGCTTTTATAGCTAGACAAATGCCTGGTACTTATTAAGTGCTAAGTGTCATATAAACCGAAAAATAGGTGATGTCCTGAAAACAGCCCAGTTACGCAGAACTGCTCTATTCAATGGTAGCCACTAGCCACATGTAGCCGTTGAGCACTTGAATGTGACTATTTTGAAATGAACTGCGTTGTAAATGTAAAATACATATAAAAATGTAATATCGGGTTAAAAAATCATTACTAAAAAAGGAATGTAAAATATCTCAATTTTTATGCTGACTGGATGTTGAGATGTGAATATTTTGTATATATTTGGATTAACAATATTATTACAATAAATTTCTCTTGTGTCTTTTCACATTTTAAATGTGTCTACTAGAAAACTTAAAATAACATATCAGGCACTTATTTGTAGCTCACATGATATTTCTACTAGACAGCACTAGTGTAAAATACAACTCCAGGACTTTGAAAGAAGTGACCTCATTGCTTTGAACACATCAATATAAATACATACTGATTATCTTAGGACATACCCCAAGTCGTCCTGGGAGACTTAAGTAGAACACATACATCCTGCCTTGGAAATTAAGCTTCTAAACAAAATACATTTTAAACTATAGTTGAGAGGGAAAAAACCTGTTATGATAGGGCAATATGTAGTAACTAGGTAATATGGTACAGGCTGTTGGAAAACCAAGAAATGACAAATCATTCAGTCACTCAACAAAGGAACATGCCTGGGGCTCCTCAGCCTGATCCCAACCTCCCCCACAAAAAAAGGTGATAAGGTATCAGCCCACTAACTGCTGTTCTCTGCTCTACCAGCCAGGAGTCAGAGGGATGGACTGCAGGGTCCCCCTCCCAAGCCAATAAAGGGCTCTTGAGACCTTCCGGTCCAGATTGAAAAGAAGACTCCACAGGCACTGGTCAGGGTGGGCGAGGAGTCAGCATTTCATGATTATCCGAAGAGCAAGAAAAGAGTACTCCAGGGAGACCTCTTTGGGCATGAGTGAGACTCTGGAAGGGGGTGGGGGTCTATACTAGTTTTAGGACTGGGGCTTGAGAACAAAGGAATTAAACTTTGTTGTCTGAGAAAGCCAAGAGAGTGGACTTGGCTGAAGTCCATTATTGATGTTAGTTGTGGGTACCAATCAGCTGTTTGGGGGTGGTATAGGGCTCATGATCATCTCCAAGGTGAACATCTCATGGAGGCTGTGTACCTGAAACAGAGCTACAGCAGTGCTATAGAAGGGCAAAGGACAACGCTGAGTTAGAGGACAGGTCACTGTGGGTCCTCACCTGCATGCACAATTGTAAGACCACATGGGTCCAGGGAACAACAGCAATGGGGTTTATTTAACAAACAGGGGAAGCAAAGAGTTTCTAAGGCTGCAAGTGGCTCGCTATCACACCCCAGATAGTGTCCACAGTGTCCAAAAGTTCCAAACAAAAGGCTACTCATTCAAGATGGTGCTGTCCTATAGATGAGAGTCTGGAACTTATGGCAAACCAGTAAGCAGCAGGTCAAGATCCAACTCATGGTGGCAGCTGGAGGTGCTCATAGTTGGGGTCACCGAGATTGTAACCAGTGGCTGAAGCCAAGGACTGTTACAGGTAGTGCCCGCTAGAGGGTGTTGCTGGTGAGGATAGATAGCCCCAGGGAAAATGCTAAAAAAGTATGGCATTTGGGAGCGGAGACTCTGATAAGAAATATAAGGGACTGCAGAGGCAGCATTAGAACATTCAGTGTTTGGGATTCAGCGTTTTTGGATCTTCAGTGATTCTGGGGTCAGTGACTTCAGCCCCCACCATGCCAATCTTCCAGAAGGCTGGTGCAGGCCTCTGAAGGACATGAAGAGGCCTCCAGCAACCAAACTCAGAGAGAAAAAGTTCAGAGGCTTTGCAAGTAGCCGAGCGACTAAAACTGTTTCCGGTTTTGCTGCTGTTACAGCCTGGCAGGGAAGGCGAAGACCCAGAGTAGGCACTTCGCTGAGCTGTGTGAGGGTGGCCATTTGTTGGGTTGTTCAGCCTCTGCAGCTGCTGTTTTGAGCATCACTCGTGCGGTGCTGTGCAGGGGCATCTCAGCTGCTCTGGGAGCAACTCCTGTTATGTCTTCTGTTGTCTTTGTGAGTTGGAACCTGGCCTATAGTCTGGCTGCCGTGTGCTCCAGGCCTCAGTGGCCGGAAGGCACCATCTTAGATGCTTTTTTGTTTAGGACTTGGAAACACTGGACACTGCTGCAGGCAAGGTAAACGGCTATTTTTGGCCTCAGTAACTCTTTGTTTTTCCTGGTTTGTTAAATAAATCCCATTGTTGTTCTCTGAACCTGAGTAGTGTTGCAGTTGTGCGCGTGGGTGAAGAACTCAGGCAGTGACCGGTAAACTATTTGGGCAGTGTTTTTGACTGGTTTTAGTGCCCCTTGCAGCCCTATATCAAGATGACACTGCAGTAGCCCACAGCAAGAGTCTGAAGCTGGGCTGGACAGCACTAGACGACACTGGACTGGACAGAAATGAGTAACAACACTAGGAGGTGGTGCAGATGATCAGTAGTGGATAGCTCTCAAAGGTGACACAGACACAGAATGCTGTCACTAGTCAACAGTGCTAGATAGTGCTGGCCAGTCTCACTTGTCACCAGTAGGAAGTGTCAGAGAAAGGGCCAGAGGCAGGTTCAGTGGCCAGGTCTCTGCGAAGCTCTTCAATTTCTCTTCTTCCTTCAGAGGTTGGCAGCTGGATTCTTCTTTCTTTGGAGGCCACGAACAGAGGGTTTAAGCTGGCTCCTGCCCTGCCTTACATTCTCTTTCAGGGTCCCCCACCCTATAAGCCTGATTGGACCATTTTCAATCCCAAGTGACCGATTAGACCATTTAGGGTCAATCGGCCCTTTTCTTGGTTTTCGATCCAAATAATGAACTAATAACTGATTGAAGCTGATTGGTTCATTCTACGATCCAGGCACCAAATATAGAAAGGAGAACTTGGTGACTGCACAAACCCCGCATGCCCTGAACTTGGGCCTGTGGGCTCTGAGGAGCCAGAGCCAGAGTGGGCCTCAGTGGAGCCAGAGGCTCTCTGCACCCAGTACTCCTTCAATGGGGCCAGATGTAATCATATAGAAGGGGGTGTCCTGAAGCAGCATGGATCCCAGAGCTGCTGCAGGATGGACTCCATTGGGAACATGCCTTGTTGGCCTGGGACTCCACAGGCCTTGCTTCTGCTTATGGCTGGTCCAATGAGCCCCATGCTCCTCCATGCAGCCCTAAACCAGGGACTGCAGGCCTAGCTCTTGCCTCCTGTGTCAGGGTTTGCATAGGCACAGGGCAGCCTTGCAGTATGATAGGGGAACCCATGCCATCTGCCATCACTGCCGACCTCTGCCAGCAGCCTGAGCCCCAGTGGGGCCACTGGTGGTGGGTGGCAAAATACCTGCCACCTGATGCAGTTGGCACTGCCTGCCAGCGTCTGGAGGTGTGCACTGGAGCCCAGGGGGCTGGGGTGCTCAGGTGCTCAAAGTCCCTCAAGCCTCATCAGTGCCTGGCCCCTTTGTAGCCATCCTGGAAGCTGCAGGGCAGCCTGGGTACTGCCCAGAGGCAGAAGGAAACTCCCACTCTGCCACTGTGGGAGACTTGGGGGCTTAGCACTCAAGCCAGCTGGCACCTGGGGAGGGGCTGCCCACAGGCAGCAACTCTGGTGATGAGCAGGAAGCCACCACCACTCAGCCACCAGCTCCATCGCTCAGGCAGTGGAGGGAAAGAACCTGTCTTGCCCAGCGCTTGTACTGTGGGGCTCTGGTTTCGTACTGACATGTTGGTAAACTGAACTTTCAGGGTGAGCCTTCCTTTGGTCGACAAAGAAGAAAGATAGTGTTTGTGAAGAGACTTGGAAACTCAGTAATTGTGAAATTAAACATAATTTATTCCTCAAATTTGCTTGGCTTAAGACATAGCTTGGTGAATAAAAAAACAAAACAAGCTTTTAGATACAAAGAACACATTCATGGTTACAGGAGGAGAAGGGAGTTTGGGGATAGGTGAAATGGGTAAAGGGAGTTAAGTGTATGGTGATGGATGGGAACTAGACTTTTGGTAGTGATCATGAGGCACTGTACACAAATGTTGAATTATAATGCTGTACACCTGGAATTTAGGTAATGTTGTAAACCAGCATTACAAAAAAAAAAAAAAAAACTACATTGCTTTATTGTTGCCTAAAAAAAAAAATATGCAGAATTTTAATTTGGTCCTGAACTTTGTAAGATATTTTCTATGACTTTCAAAATGACCGTCTTTATAGGAGTTGTCAACTACTTTCAGAGTACATATTATATATTAGTATTGTCATTTTAAGTATTGCATTCATCTTATTTTAAGATGATACCAAGATTAAAAATGATTAGGAAAGTAGTAATAGTAAAAAATGAGTTGATTATTCTGTATCTCTGTGTAAAACTTTATCAAATTATATCCCTAATATATATGGGAAAGCTTTTTAAAAGTCTTTGTTAAGGAGAACTAGAAGGGTCCTTAGAAATCCTGGAAGTATGATGGTACAGTAAGTCCTCAATGTCATCATCATCAAGAGGTTCTTGGAAACTAACCTTAAGCAAAACCGTGTATAATGAAACAAATTTCACCATAAACTAATTAATATAAAGAAGAGTTCACATCCTATGGCATGTTTTGGTCACAAAAACACCACCAAACTTCTAAGTAAAGTCCCAAAAGACTTTTAATAGGAAACAATCATTTCTATTAATTAATTAATTCATTCATTCGCTCACTCACTCATTTCCCAGCCCCCATTCTAGTTCAGGGTGGAGGGAGCAAGAGTCTCTCTCTTGGCAGTTCAGGGCATAAGTTGTGACCCAACCGGGAGCAGGGTGCCCTTCTATCACAGGGCGCCCTTCTATCACAGGGCGCCCTTCTATTGTTATAGGACAGGGAGAGGGGTAGCCCAAGCCCCGCAAACCTGCCTATTCTAAATGGGTTCTGCCATCCGCCGCATCAACACAAAACATATGACACTTTAATGGGAAGGAACTTTAATAAAAACTAGGAAACAATACAGGTAAGGCAAAGAGTCTAGTTTCTAAATGAAGCACCCAAAGTTACCCATCCCCTCGTGGGTAAAACTCCATCCATATGGGCTCGGCCCAGAGCAAGGCCCCAAAGCCTGCCACAAGTCTAAAACATCTTCCAGTGGGGACCCACAGAAAAGGGTCACAAACAACCGGACAAGCCCGGAAGGAAAAGAGCAAAATCAACATCAAGATAAAAGCTGCCATTGTCACCTCCCCACGGGTCTCACCCACATCTGTGTCACCCCGTCCACAACCAAAAGACAAGCGCAGTTTCTTCACGTGTCTCTAGGCTCCATGTGCCTCCTCCAGGTCTCCTGGCTCCATCCTGCTTCCTTCCTCAGTCTCTTCTGCAGCTTCTCCTCTTCCTGCTCAGCTCCACCCTTCCTTGGGTGGGGCAGGGAACCTGGAACCTCCCCCTTTCCTGGGGACCACCCTGTTACAATATCACAGGGCGCCCTTCTATCACAGGGCTCACACACATGCGCGCGCGCATGTACACACACACACACACACACACACACACAAACTCACTCAGATTGAGACAGCATAGACATGCCAACGAACCTAGTGTGCACATGTGTGGGCTGTGGGAGGAAACTGGAGTACCTGGAGAAAAACCTCAGGCATGGGGAGAATGTGCACACTCTGCACAGATGGTGGCCCCGAATGGGCATTGATTTTGTTCTCATCAACATTTTTTTTTAAGATTTATTTATTTATTTATACAAGCACTGGGTACAGTCAGAAGCACGGGAGGGTGAGAGAATTCACCAGAGCCAGAGTGGGGAACAGAACAGGCAGACTGAAGAAGAAATACACTGCTGAGGGGAGCAGCGGGCGCGGCAGGAGAGGTCTGTCGCGCCATGTGGAACGCTTGCCAGCGACCGGGGATTGAACAGGCGCTGCAGACGCTGCGGGCAGTCTGGCAGCCCAGCGCTCAACTGCTGCACCACCAGGGGAGGCCCTCTCATCAACATTCTAACTAAACAATGTTATAGAGGACCTGCAGTACTTCTTTTGTTGTGGCAGAACAATCTTTCCAAACCAAATTTTGGACAGATATATAGTATCTAAAAGAGATGCTGTGTTTGAAGTGGATACACAGAAGCCTACCAACTCAGCCTTGGGCCCATCTTTCTCCCAGTCTTCTTGTAACAGGGTGGTCCCCAGGAAAGGGGGAGGTTCCCTGCCCCACCCAAGGGAGGGTGGAGCTGAGCAGGAAGAGGAGAAGCTGGAGAAGAGGAAGGAAGGAAGTAGGATGGAGCCAGGAGACCTGGAGGAGGCGCATGGAGCCTAGAGACACGTGAAGAAACTGCGCTTGTCTTTTGGTCGTGGACTGGGTGACACAGATGTGGGTGAGACCTGTGGGGAGGTGACAATGGCAGCTTTTATCTTGATGTTGATTTTGCTCTTTTCCTTCCGGGCTTGTCTGGTTGTTTGTGACCCTTTTCTGTGGGTCCCCACTGGAAGATGCTTTAGACTTGTAGCAGGCTTTGGGGCCTTGTTCTGGGCCAATCCCATATGGATGGAGTTTTACCCACGAGGGGACGGGTAACTTTGGGTGCTTCATTTAGAAACTAGACTCTTTGCCTTACCTGTATTGTTTCCTAGTTTTATTAAAGTTCCTTCCCATTAAAGTCTCCTATGTTTTGTGTTGATGCGGCGGATGGCAGAACCCATGTAGAATAAGCAGGTTTGCGGGGTTTGGGCTGCCCCTCTCCCTGTCCTATAACATTCTCAGTGGCACCCAAAGCACCTCTGAGGTGCTCTAAGTTGCACAGTACAAAAATCACTAATTAGCGTAGCTTTCTCATTTAGCAGATGATGAAACTGAGACCCTGAGTAGTTAAGTGACTTGCCCAAGGTCACACATCTAAGCTTAACAGGACAACAGTATTTTGAGTGAGGTGGGATAGGAAGAAATGAAGAGTCCAGGAGAATAGTAGGAAGCATGTTAAGTAATCTATGCATGACTGAAGAAATGGGATGACCTTTTAAGTATTTTCATTTGTGACTCCCTGATAGAGATGATGGATATCGATTTGTCACAATCAGATGCTCACACAGATTAGTTATCTTGGACAATAAAGAATTAAGGAGAGAGCCTCCCCTGGTGGCGCAGCTGTTGAGTGCTTGGTTGCGAGGCTGCCCGCAGCCTCTTCAGTGTCAGTTCGATCCCCGGCCACCGGCGAGGGTCCCACAAAAAAAAAAATAAAATAAAATAAAAAAAAAATTAAGGAGATGTTTGATTTTCTCCTGTCTGTGTCTGTCAGAATCACTTGACAGTTTAGACCTTCTCTGGCTTGCTTTAGAGTGTTTATTACTGTTTTGTCTTGAGTGAGTGATATTCTGCTGATGTTTATAACTGTAATGCCCACAATAGCATTAGCCGAGATGAAATTGCGTGCAGTGCAAAGTCAAAAGCAGTCTGTCACTTGCCAAAAATTATTTGCAAACTTATTTCTTAATCTTTTGTGTTCAAACTAGTTTCATCAAATATTTTTGAAATTTGAACTTGCCGCACTGGTGACAATAAATTCATGAAACCATGAAAAAAAAAAAACCTTCAATGCAATGAGTATTGCATTAAATGAAAAATTTCAAATCCTGCTTCTTTAACCACCTCTGAGGAATGTGGAACAACACTTAAAAATATTCTGGAGACCTAGATTTGAGTCCTGCCTCTGCTACAGAGCAGGTTGATGACTTTGCAGAAGTCCCTTCTGCCCTCTTTCCAATTTTGTTGTGTGCAACATGAATGCTAGCCACCAAGTATTCTTAGAACAAGACACAGTAATTCAGTGAAAGAGATTGGTAAACAAAGAATTAAAGTATAATTTGGTAAGAATGGAGAGAATAACTTTGGCCCTGAAGGGGCATGCTGTAAAATGTGTAACCCCATTTTTGTCTTATAAGACAAATCTGATGTGATCTGATACTGACATCTTGTTTTATTCTGTTGCTCCATTGATCTTAAGCTTTACCTTTGGTAAACTCTCCTAATTCTCTAGAGTTTTGTGTTGCCCTTAGGCCTTCAGGCATTTATATGTGTTATGTGTTCTGCTTGGAATGTCCTTCTCTCCCTTGTCTGTCTGGCAAACTTCTATTCATTATCATGACTTAACTCAAGGATCAATTCCCTTGGGAAGCATGTCCTGATCTTTCATTTGCAAGGAAGGTGTCCTCTTTTTAGTTCTCACCAGCATTTTATTTGCCTCCCTGTGAGAACACTGGACTATGGATTTCTTTATCTACATATGTCTTTCACTAGACTGAGAACTCCTGGAGGCCAGGGAGGGTGTCTTACTCCTCTTTTTTTAAGTCTCAGTTTAGCACAGCACCTGGTAGTCATTAGGGAGGGACTCAAGTGAGTACTGCTGCATAATAATAACACCTAAACTTCTCTGAGCTTTCACTTCCTGCCAGGTGAATATGCTAAGTACTTTACATGCATTTTCTGAGTTAATCCTCACATCTGCCATAAGAAATAAGTGTTGTTATAGCCTTGAATTATGGGTGAGGGAATTGTGACTCAGAGAGGGTAAAGTAACTGGCCCAATAGTTTTCCCTTACACCACAACTTGGACCCAACTCCATTGAATACAATTCTGGAGCATGGGCTTATAGAGAAACTATGGTTTCTCTAAGTATGTGCCAGGCACTGAGTTAGGTACTAGGGGCTTTGCGGGGGGGAAACAAGATCAAGAGCTTTTAACCACTATACTACACCACAGAAGAGGGGAAAATTAGAGACCAAGGGAAAAGCATAGGAGGAAATGAACATGTAATAGATTTGTGCTAAAAAGTGAAAGGAAGTATGAATGAATCAGTAGGCTGACCCAAGTTATGAAGGATATACAGTTGGCCAGAAATATGAAGACTTTATATGCTATAAGGAATAGGGAGGCATTTTGGTTCAATTATGTATTTATTAAGAACCTATTGTGTGCCAGATACTGTGCTAGCTGTTAGGATATATCTAAGCATAGTCTTTGCTTTGGAAGCTCCAACAGTTAGGTGAGGTAGAGAGACAACAAATGATTTCAGTGTAGTGTGGTTAATGTTTTTATAGTGATACTGTTGCAGAAATAAATTCTAGCCTTTTACCCAGGCAGGGGATGAACAAGCCGTACTTTAGGAATGGTGAGGTCAGGAAAGCTTTATTGCTCATGCATGAGGTCTCAGACATGGGTAGTCCCATAAGGTCTGAGCACAACCACTTTACATTGATAAAGTTGGTTAGTTAGCATACAAATTCTTGACACAGGAAAAGGGGAAGGATACAGATCTTCCAGGATGGCCTGGGAGATTAATCAGCCTAGCAGGCTGCCAGACCTTGTTTAGATATGCTTACTAATGAAGCAAACTTATTATTTACTTTACATTTCCAGGTCTATGACTCTTTAACAGGGAAAGATTTCTTTTTCTTAGCAGTTCCCTTTCAATAACAAGGGCAACACCCAGGAGAGGTGAGGTTACCTATGTTTCATCAAAGCCTCTCAAAGGGGATGATGTCAAAACTGAGTCTTGAATGGTGATAACGATACCGGAATTGTCAGGCCTAGTCTCCCAGCCAGGAACGGAGCCCAGGCTGCAGGGGCAGCGCTGAGCCCCAGCCACTAGGCCCCCACGGGTTGGTGTCTCACGAAGCCGCAGCAGGAACTTTGCAGACTCTCAGGCAAGCAAGCGAGAAGAGGCAGGTTTGTTTTGAGAAAGAAAAAGTTCATTGAGGAGAAAAGGAACAGAAATAAAGTGGGACTCCCAGGCCTGGTTTCCTGGCCTGGGAGGGGCAAGGAAGCCAAAGTGGAGTTGTGTCTCAGGGAATATATACCTTTTTTCCCTCATTATTCTAAAACTCCACCAGTCTCTTTGTGATTGATTAGTTCTCGGCTGTCTCACTTAATTTGCTACTGAGTGGGGGATCTTCACATTCCTTATCTAACAGCTTTCTCTTTCCCCATTTGTTGCACCTTTATCTTTATGGAACAGTCTTCTGGATGGGCATCCCTGCATTGAAGTTAAACAGCTGCCCTTCTAAGTTGTCCATAAATTAAACCACTCTCCATTTCTCCAATCTCCACCTCCCTTTATCACTTGAAGGAAACCAAGGCCAGCATTAACAATGTTGTCCTTGGTCCTGGGATGTTTGTTTTTCCAGGTGGAATTGGTTACACTCCTCTTGCTGCCCTTATCTCTGAAGCCTTCCTCAATTCTCCGAGGTCCCCTTCTGCAATGTCCCTAAAACTGCCTAATTCCTAGCTTGCCCTGTGTCTCAATAACATGCATAGGGAACTGGACACATTTGAAATTATAGAGCTTACAGTTGGAGGCAGCAAGAGGTAAGTGATTGAGTAATCCATTCAACATGTATTTATTGAATGTCTGCTATATACAAGACATGGAGATATTGGAGTGAATGGGGCAGATAAAACTCCTGCCTTCACAGCATGTATGTCCCAATGCAATTCTGTCATGTGGAGAATCATGCGTCCACAGCCCCACTCAAGATACAGAGCTGTTCAATCACCACAAGGAGTCCTTGTGTTGTCCTTTTAAAATCATGCTCACTTCCTTCCCCCATCCTTAATCCTTGGAAACAGTAAATCTGTTCTCCATCACTATAATTTTGTTATATCAAGAATGCTAGGGCCTCCCCGGTGGCGCAGCGGTTGAGCGCTGGGTTGCGAGGCTGCCCGCTGCCTCTGCGGCGCCGGTTCGATCCCCGGCTGCTCCCCGGCCACCGGAGGAGGGTCCCACATGGCGCGCAGACCTCTCCTGCGCCCGCTGCTCCCCTCAGCAGTGTACTTCAGTCCTTCTGCCTGCTCTGCTCCCCGCTCTGGCTCTGGTGAATTCTCTCACCCTCCCGCGCTTCTGCCTGTACCCAGTGCATGTACAAACAAAAAAAACAAACGAACAAACAAATAAATAAATAAATAAAACATGCCTCCATAAAAGAAAAAAAAAAAAAAGAATGCTATAAAAATGGAATTATAATATTTACATGGAACTAAAAAAAACCCTACCAGACCCAAAAAAATCCTGAGGAAAAAAATGGAGGTCTCATGTTCCCTGACTTCAAACTATATATACATAGTCATTGCAACTGCTATACAATTACTATATACTATAGTAATTTCAAAGCTATAGTAATCAAAACAGTATGGCATTGCAATAAATGCAGACACACAGATCAATGGAACATAACTGAGTGCCCAGAAATACATCCTCACATATATTGACAACTAATTTATGACAAAAGAGCTAAGAACATGAAATAGAATGAGTAAAGTCTCTTCAATAAATGGCATCAGGAAAACTAGACAGTCTCATGCAAAAGAATGAAACTGGACCATCATCTAACACAGTACATAACAACTCTAAGTAGACTAAAGACTGAATGTAGTAGCTGAAACCATAAATACATAGAAGAAAACACAGGTGACAAGCTCTTCAACCTTAAACCTAGCGTTGTCTTCATGAATACATCTCCAGTGGCTAGGAAAACAAAAGCAAAAGTAAAGAAATAAGATTACATCAAATTAGGGCCTCCCCTGGTGGTGCAGTGGTTGAGCACTGGGCTGCGAAGCTGCCCACAGCTTCTGCAGTGCCGGTTCGATCCCCGGCCACTGGCAAAGGTCCCACATGGTGCGCAGACCTCTCCTGCCACCCGCTGCTCCCCTCAGCAGTGTACTTTGGTACTTCTGCCTGTTCTGCTCCCCGCTCTGGTGAATTCTCTCACCCTCCTGCACTTCTGACTGTACCCAGTGCTTGTATAAAATAAATAAATAAATCTTTAAAAAACAAAGATTACATCAAATTAAAAGGCTTCTGTACAGTGCAGTAACCATCATTAAAATGTAATGGCAACTTACTGATTGGAGAAAGATAATTGCAAATCATGTCAGAGAAGGGGTTTATATCCAAAATATATGAACTCATAAAGCTCAACAACAAATAAAGCAATCTAATTAAACAATGGGGAGAGGATGTGAATAGATATTTCTCCAAAGAAGACATACAGGTGGCCAACTGGTACATGATGAGATGCTCATCATCTCTTAAAATCAGGGAAATGCAAATCAAAACCACAGTGAGATATTACCTAACACCTGTGAGAATGGCTGTTATCAAAAAGAAAAGAAACAGCAAGTGTTGGTGAGGATGTAGAGAAAATGGAACCCCCAACACTTGTATACTGTTAGTGAGAATGTAAATTGGTGCAGTCAATATGAAATATAGTATGGAGTGTCCACAGAAATTAAGAATAGAAATATATGATCCAGCAATTCTACTGCTGTGTATTTATCTGAAGAATACAAAAACAATAATTAAAAAATATATGTACTTCCGTGTTCATCACACTATTATTCACTATAGCCAAGAGTTGGGAACAACCTATGTGCCTACTGATAGATTAGTGGATAAAGAAGATGTGGTATATAAACACAATGGAATACTATTCAGCTATAAAAAAGACGAAATCCTATCATTTGCAGCAATGTGGATGATCATTTATGCTTAGCGAATTCAGTTATATGGCAAAAGACAAACACCATATAATTTCATTCATCTGTGGTAGATAAACAAAATAAATGAACAAAACAAAACAAAAACAAACATTTAGAGTTCAAGAGCAAAATAGTGGTTACTAGAAGGGAAGAGGGAAGTGGAGTGGATTAATTGGGTAAATGGGATCAGCATAGGATGGTGGATGGAAACTGAACTTTTGGTGATAAGGATAATGTAGATGTTGATATTTAAATCTGTATACTAAAACCTACATAAGATTATAAACCAATATTACTTAAGTAAGAATAAGTTTGCACACATATACAACTGGAATTCTCTCGTATATATGAAATATAAATATATGAGACATATACATACATATATATAATCTCTTTTGGAATTTTTTTTCACTTAAAATAATTTCTTGGAGTTCACACAAGTTGTTCAGTATGCCAACAATTTATTTCTTTTTTGAAAGGTACGGCGAGGTAAAGAAGAGCCAGGCCAAGTTTCCTTGGTGGGGGGGGGGAAGGGAAAGTTTATTGCTCCCGGGTGGACCTCACAGACCCAAGGCGGGGGTCAGTGGAGTCGCACACGTTGTCAGGGGGAAGCAGGGTTTTATAGGGTGAGGAGAGGTCAGGTGGGTAGTTGGCTCCTAGGGCGGGAAAAGTTTGTAGGGCAGGTAGAGGTTCTTTGTCTGAGATGAGACTCGTAGGGGGAGGGGGGAGGCTCATTGTCTGAGTCCTCCAGGCAGGTATCCGCATTCCTGCCCCCCAGGTGGGCTTCCTGGTTGGCTCCTGCATTCCGGCCCCCTGCATGGACCTTTCATTTTTTATTGCTGAGTTAGTATTATATGATATGGAAGCACCTGATGAAGGACATCCAGTGTTCCCAGTTTTTGGCTACGTGAATATATCTGCAATGAAGATTTGTGTGTGTGTGTGTGTGTGTGTGTGTGTGTGTGAACCAAACATGTTTTTCACAGAGCAATTTGGATTACAATTTAATTTAATTTGGATAATTAAGTCCAAATTATCAAGTTTTCCTTTTCTGGATTGTGCTTTTTGTGTCAAGAGTAAAAGCTCTGCCAGGAGCTGGGTCCCAAAGATATTCTCTTTTTTCCTAAGAAAAAAACCCTTGCATTCTATTTTGAGTTTATTTTGGCATAAAGTGTGAAGTTTAGATTTCTTCTTCTTTTTTTGCCTATTGTTGTCCAACTGCTCCAGCATCATTTATTGGAAAGACTGTCCTGTTGAATTGTACCTTTGTGAAAACTCAGTTGGGCAGATTTATGTAAATCTATTTCCGGGTTTTCCTTTCTGTTGCACTGGTCTATATGTCTAATCCTGTCAGTACTGTAGAACACAGGCTTTTGAGACAGAATGCCTAGTGACACTAGCAAGTTACTCTCCCATGGCTTCCCATTCACTCAGTATATAAAACAAGCCCTTCAAAGCCCCACATGATCTAACGCCTGCCTACCTCTCTGCGCTTATCTCCTATTACTCCTCCCCTTATTCACTCTGCTCCAGCTATGTTGCCCCCCTCACTGTTCCTCAATCACATTACATCCCATATGATCCTACCTAGTGTCTTTCCTGAACTATTTCATTATACTGGAACCCTCTTCCCACAGACATCCCCTTCAAATCTTTTCTCAAATCTCATCTTCTCAGTGCGGCTTTATTTAACATAGCAAAGCCTCTGCCCCGCCCCTTTCCCTTATTTTTCTCCATACCATTCATCACCATCTAACACCCAATGTCATCTATTTATTTTTTGTCTGTCTCCCACTACTAGAATATGAGCTCAATGACAGCATGCATTTTTGCTTTGTTCACTGCCACATTCTCAATGCCTGGACTGTGCCTGCTACAATACACCTTTGTTGAATGAATGAAGAAATGAACAAATAGATGGGTGAATGAGTGAATGAACAAATGTCCAGCTCATTTGAGCAATCTCTCTGCCCCTTGGCTTGCGTCAAGGCGGGACCCTAGCCCCATCATGTGCTTCTCTAAGGCTGACCACTAGATGGCAGTTGAAGGCTGAGCTCCAGCCCATTTGTTTGCTCCCATCCCCCGCCCTCCCCGCGGTGCTTGTCAGTCTTGCCCAGAACTTTTTGTCCTTCTCTGCCTAGGAGTGGCTAGTGGATTTCATGGGAGCTGTTGAAGTAGACATCATTAGTAAGCACCTGAAGTTTTGCGTCTTTTCTCCTTTAAAAGGTACTGGATTTTTTTTCCTGTTCCACTCTACTTTCTGTCTCAGATGGAAGAAACCATAGATACTGGGCTGTCCCAAGGTCAAGGTCCACAGCCTCTAGGACATCAGGCACAGAGACTTAGAGAGATTTCATCTCTCTTTCTTCCCAGCTTCAGTAAGTCTCCTCACAGAGTTCCTACACGTTTCCAATGGGTGAAACTAGCTCCAGGGTTAAGCCTTCTGAGTCAGCCTGGGGTGGATCCCCACCTGTTAACCCTGTGTCCTGGGTGATGTTGGGTAACTGATCTAGAGTCTCCAAGTCCTTGTTTTCTCACCAGTAAAATGAGGATAATAACAGTGCCAAAGTCACAAGGTGGTGTGAAGTTTCAACAGGATCATGTATGTACCTCAGCAGAGTGCCAGTATAAAATAAGGCTCAAATGGAAAGAACAAATCAGGGACAGGGGTGAGAATAAACAAGACCAGACAGCACAGGAACTGGCTAGGTAGTACAAAGGAGGGTGCTGCCTTGGTGACTAGAAAGCTGAAGTCAAGAAAAGTTGGGAGGTCAAGGAATGCTTCCCAAACGAGATCACATTTTAGCTACAACTTGCAGGACAAGTCAAATTCTGCCAGACAGTCAATCTGAAAAGAACATTCCAGGAAGAAAGAATGGTATGTGCAAATAAAGAGAGGTCGGAAATAGCACGGGCCTACTTCAGTAACAATGGGCAGTCAGTATGACTGAAAATCAAGTTTCTTGTTGGAAGAGTAACAAGAAATAAAGGCAGATTAGCAGGGGCCAGATCTCATATTCTAGGTGAAGGAGTCTGGGCTTCATCTAGTGAGCAGCAGGGAGCCATCTAAGCAAGAAAGGGGTTGGTTACATTGGGTGGCATGGGGTTCTATTGCTTGAAGGGAGGACAGAGACTGGAGTGAATTGGGCTTACATTGGAGAAATTGTAGTGCAATGGAGATGAAGGGATGAAGTCCATGGATATTCTTCAGAGGCAGAAATCAGCAGCCAAAGTTTTCCAAGAGCTTGCCTGAAATAGGAAGATGAGTTAGGGCTAGAGAAGGAAGCCATGGATGGGACAGAGTGCTCCACTTTTTGTGTTACCTTCAGATTCTAGACCTCTCAGCCAACTCCCTAGACAGTGACTTGACTGCTTATTTGGTATACAAACTAAGTTCATGAAGGAGCCTAAATCATGGCCCGATGATTCACCTGACCCAGGGTGACATCTTGTGTCCCCTTTTCTACAGGACATTGACCTGAGCAGCAACTACATTCTGGAAATTTGCTGGCTTGCCATGCTCTAGGAGCTCACCTTGGCCAGGCATTCTCTTGATGGCATCTCTGCCTTTAGCCTCTCAACCTGTGACAGCTGCACTTGGGCCACACGTGCCTGCAGTTGAGGAAGGGGATGAGGCATGGCAGTTTCAGGTAGCAGACCTGAGTCATAACTGGCTGACTACCTTCCTACCTCACCCTGCCCCAAAACATCCCCTCTACTTAACCTTTCTGACAATTCCCTCAACTTCTTAGAATCAATTCCCCTCCTTCCCAGTTTAGAGGGTTGACACTTGGTACCATGTAATGCTTAGGAGTACCTGACTGGGAGTTGCTGTGACATCATCCAACCTGAATGGCATTATCTTGGCATATCCTACTTGACCAAAGTAGGCTGCATTCCCAAGATATTTCTTTGGTCAGCTTCTTATCCTTCAGTACCTCAGCATGGTCTGAAATTGTCTCCAGAATATGCCAACCTACTACCCCAAGGCATCTTCAGTTATGAAACTAATCATTACTTCTCCACTATTTTTCTGCCCTTGACATCTCTGGGTCTCTAGGAGAATATTATTCGGTCTTTTTTCTCAGTTGGCATTTTGAGATTGTGTTCAGTTTGAAAGCTATGGACTTGGGGGACAAGGGGTTGTACCAGTGTCACAAGCAAGGTGTCAAGGGGGAAGAGCAGCAACTCCAAATCTCACCCCCAGCCCAGCCCTTTAGGGAAGCTTTCCTAAGAAAGCATCTGGGCCTTCTAAGGAATAAACTCAGGGTCTCACATTCAGGAGTCTACCCCTGTCATCGATCACTCCCTGGATCTCTTGGGCAACATGGGACTGACTTGAATAGCAGAGGTCTTCAAATAGCAGAGGTCTCCACTTCTCCTTGTGGAAGTTCTCTCTATAAGGCACCAGCCTAAAAGTCTCTCAGGTGCAGCCTCCCTGCCTACAAGAGTTCAGTGCCTTGACTTCTCTGACCAGCTGAGCAACCTTCTCAGGGATCTTGGTCTCTCCCCTTGGTCTGTCTGGATCTTCACTATAATAGCCAACAGGCCCTGAAAGGGGTGACTCTGAGGGCCATGCCTAGCCACCTCACAAGCTTGCCATTTTTAGCAGTCTTCTCCACTGCTGGATGTTTTGCTTAGTGCCAGTGTGAGTGTGTCAGACTGAGAGGAAGGCCGTGATATGTGTCTCGGTGGTCAGAGGGCTCCTGGGCCTGACTAATGAGTAACACGGGAGGCACTTCATTCATGTTGGCTGTGAGCTAGTGACATGGTCCTCCAGTCCCTGTTCTATTTTACTTACTCTCCCCTGGAGACATTCTATTGATAGTTTGTTCCCCTTAATGTATGAGCCCCAGAAGTGAATACTGTCCAGCCATTTTCCAGGTTCAAATAAGTCACAAGTATAAAATCTCCAAATCCCCAAATTCACATCAGGGATGGACCTTAAAAGTCCTTTCTCCACTCCATCGAGTCCACCTTCATCTCCCAATCCCTTCATCTGATGCTGGAGACCCCCAGAAAGTTGTGCTCCAATTCATGTCTATCCTATGAACCAGTTTCTGGCAGGACAGCGGTTCCTGTGGGGACTGGAGCCCCTTGACCTCCACATACGGCAAAAGGAGAGGGAAGGAGCTTGGTTTAGTGGCCAAGGCAGCCACCTGTGCGCTGAGTTGTTTCCTTTCCTGTCATTTCTAAGTGAAATTACCTTTTCAATGTGCAGGTTTGTCAACGGGAAGAAAGAATGTTTCTGGATCTTGACAGGTGGAGGGAGCAGAGGTGCAAAGGGTGAGAGATGGGGAAAGATACTCAGAGTGTGAGAATAAGAACTAGGGAGAGGAGTGAATGGGGATGGAGGAGAGAGGGAGAGAGAAGACAAACAGGCAGAGAGAAACGATGACACAGAGAAAGCAAGAGATGCATGTACACACAGAAACAGAGAGCACAAAACAGGGGTGGGAAGAGCACAAGGGACCATGGTGATGGTTCACAGGTGAATGGGTGGTGGGATTTTCACGGGGACTATAACTGAGATGAACATGCATAGATTGTACAAAAGTGAAAAATGTTGTAAAAATATATAAAATAAAGAAAAAGAAACAGAGCAGGAAAGGAGAAAGACAGAAACACAAAGAGCCAGTGTGGGGGTTGGGGGGACGGGGAAAGAGAGTGAGAGTGAGGCCCAAGTGAGCAAAAACAAATGAACGTGAGATTATGAGACTCAGGTTGGCTGTGTCTGCAGAGGTTGGAAAGTTCTAGTGCGAACAATGGTCCCAAAACCTTTTGGGGCAATCCAGAGATCAGCAAACCGAGGACAGTGCTAGTCTTCCAGACCAGAGAGATGCTAGGTCACTGACCTCACCCAAACAGAAATGACTTATGCCTAAATTCTGGGGGAGCTTGGATCAAGTGCCCCTGCAACCTAGCTACAACCTAGTCGGGCCTGTGGTATCCTGCACTTTTATTTTCAAGGAAACCTTTACTAAGGCACCTGGGCAGAGGTGGGGCTGGAGCAAGCCTCACATGAAAGGAAAGCAAGACCAAATCCATGAGACAGCTGAAAGATTGCTCAGTCATGAAGGGTCTGTCATAAAATAAGCTAAACATCTAACCAGGGCAGAAGGAGTAATTGACAAGTGCATCTACATCATCTACAAGAATAAGGACAAACATCATACATATCTGATAGCAGAGAGTGAGTAGGAGAACAAGCAGGACAAAGCCAAAGAATAAGCAGGGCAAATTGGCCACTCTCCTAACTAATCAGGAATGGATCTCCGGATAAGGTGGAATTTTAGATTGCTGACCATGTCTGCTCTCTTGGTAACGTAATTAAAATTGGTTTAGAAATTTATGCTGTATTTCAAGTGAGTGCTGTGCTTAAAATGTAATTGCATTTGGCTGCATATTTTACATTCTTGAAATTAGAGCAGCTTGCATACAATAAGGAAATTTGTCCAGAATGGAATTTGATTTTGAAGCCAACGCACAGAAGAGCAGTTGCAATCTAAGCCTCTGATGGATGGTTCCTTCAGGCCTGCCTTTGGCTGGCTCTCTTTTTTGCACTTCTTTTTCATTGTGGAATTTTCTCCGACACTCAGCAGGAGGGACGCTTCTAGAAACCACATTTCTTCTGGCAGTCAGTTTGCACTATCATTACTTCCAATCTGGGCCTCAGATGACGTGCCAGGCCAGGGTGGTTAGGGCATTTGTCTTTGTGGCCCACGACTCAGGACCTTGCTGTGGGATCAGAAACACCCACAGCTGGTGTTATGTTCACACTTTGTCCAAACCAAGAGTAGCTGTTAGAATTGCTGGCTAGTTCTCCCTCTCCACTGTGGTGGAGGCTGAATGGCTGTTCAAAATTCTTTCACTGCCTCAAGGGTGATGGTGATGAGAGAGAAAAAGAAAGGACAAAAAAAGATGTCACATTTTAGTGAGTCCTAAATTCTTCCCAGACTGGACTTCAGCTGGTTTACCATGGCCTGGCCGTTAAGAGTAATAGAGGAACAATCAGGCGCTGTGACCCTAGAATTGTAAGGCTGAGAGGGACTGCAGAGATATCTAGTCAGTCAACAGATATTATGAGCACATACCACTGTGCTCAGGGCTGGGATTATAGAAGTGAACAAAACAGGCCTTGTCCATCCCTCAGAAACTTCCAGTCCAGTGGGGGAACAGTCTTTACAAAGAAATATGCAGTTTCATTACTTGTAGGTGTGAAAAGTGCTCAGACAAAGTGCTCAGGTTATTAATAATCGGGAAGGCTTCCCTGCAGAATGAATATGTAGGGTTGAGACCTGTGGGAGGAGCAGTTAGTCAGGCAAGGGTGTGGCACGGGGAAGTATTTGTGAGGGATCTAGATAGAAGGAAGCAACATTCTTCACGGACTGATTAGCTTCACACAGAAAAACTCCCTCAGGCCTGCTGTCTTGCAAATGATTGCTTTTGGTTGCAAGAAGGCCAGACTGTGGAGAGATATGACCGCTCCACGTCCCCAAAACATACCCAAAGACCAAAAGGTGGAGGATGCACTGTCATGCTGGCAGGCGGGCAGAGAGCAACTATACTTAACCTTCTCGTCTTAGTTTTGTTTCTTGAGCATAGTATCTAGGGGCTTCCAATTTGACATCATTTCAAGGGCTGGCCTCTGTGTACTTGACTTTCCTTAGTAAACATATTGTGCCCAGCCAAGGGGAGGAAAGGGACACTTGTGCAGTATAAGCTCCATGTCCAGTGTTTTTAAAAATACTGTAAATAGGATACTTAAGAGTAAGTTACCTCTTTGTTTTTGCGGATGGGGAAACTGAGGCACAGATCAGTGAACCAACTTGCTCTAGGTCATGGAGCTAGAAATGGGGGGAACTGGACTTCCAATGTAATGGGATTGGTTCGCAAAGCAAGCTTTCCCTGTAGTTCAATATCTTTCTGCAACAGCTGGATGTCCTGATTAAGCAGCAGTCTATATGGGAACAGCCCTGGCTGGGTCTACAGGTGCTCCACCCTGCCCTGCCACCGCCCCCCTTCATGCTCAGTTGCACCTGTGAAGGGCCAGCTGACAGAGACCTCTGTTCCTCTAAGTTCTCCCTCTGTCCAAAGCTTGCTCCAGCCAGAGGGGCAATTTTTTTGGGGGGGGAGTATACTAAAATATAGACTTCTGGAGATCTCTTTTGAGGCCCCTGGGGCAGGGGTGAGACCCCCTTCCAGGTGTCCAGACCACAGTGTGTGGAATAATGCCCTGCAGCTTTGGCAGCAGTCCCCGCTTCCCCCTATGGGATGCTGTCAGATCTGCGATCCCTGGCTGACTTGTGCTCTCTGTTGTTCACCGGCTCACTGGTTCTGTGCTCAGGCTGTGATGGGATGGCCTGCCCACTCTTGACAGCACAAATTCTTCTGCAGAGGCACTTTGTGCTTCCATTGTGAAAGATTGCTGGGGCTGGGGCAGTAAATAAAGCACAATGTCCCATCTCCTGTATAATTTTATCTTTCAGTGCTACTTTCCCAGCGTACCAAAGTGGGATTTCCTATCAATGATTAGAAACCCGGCCTCGAGTCCTTTCCCCTATGCCATTTTCTTCTTACCTGAAGGGCTTCTTGTGGAAGGAACACATCTTTAGTGAGCATGTGACTTCTAACCCTGACCTTGACGGTAGATATCAGACCCTGAAACGAAGGGCTCACGTTCCCTTAAGACTGACATATGCCCAAGAACAGAGCTCAGCAATGTTTCACTCAGAAAAGACATGTCAAGTCCAAAATCTGCGTGGGAAATGGAGAGGACACTAACACGTTGCTGGGTGGGAGTGCAAGCTTGACTGAATGGTGTGTTCTTCCATCTGGCAGAGTTGAGGTTGCCAGGGAATGAGAGCGAAGGCGAATGGGCACAGGGCTCCTTTGACCTGGTTGTGACAGCTTGAGAAATCGTCCTTTACTTTTCCAAAGCACTTTCTCTCCCTGAACCCAGCAACAGAGTACAGGACTTGGCACTGGATTTCAAGAATTAGAACATTTTGTCCGTGGCAGAGTATCACCGAGTCTCCACATCATTGCCATGACCACTCTTCTCTCCAACTTCCCCCTCTGCCTCAGGGGCCACTGACATGTAGGGGACTCTCCTGCAGCCCACAGCCTGACTCTGGCATTTGCCCTGTCCATCTCTTACCTCTTTAACCTACTCACTGAAGAATGCAGTAAACCTTCTGTTTAAAGTTGTGTGTGAGTAGGAAGGGCTTGAACTAGAGACACTCATAGGGGATTGCATTGAATGAAGAAAAATGAACAGTGTTTCAAAGGCAGACATCTGAGGCATGTGCTAAAGAAACCTTCACTTGGGCAAAGGAAGGGGGAGGTCTAGGTGCCAGGGAGTCCAGAGGTGACTGAAGAGCAACTGGTTAATTCTTTTGTTCTTCTGGGACCTCCACCCATGACCAGGGCTTCTCACAAAGGATCACACGTGCACGCACACAGGTACACACACAAAGGATGTGAACTTGCAGAGCTCCCAGATTCGCGGCCAGGAAGGATGTTCCTCGGCATTTGGTGTTATGTTGGTCTCACTCCAACCGGCTTCAAATTCATTGCCTTACATCTGGCTACCCTGATCCATTTATATCGATCTCAACGAGCATTTTCAGCACCTTTATTGCAGTGCGGCCTTGCAGCAATGAATGATAAAACACAATGGTAACCACAAACACAACCCTGCTCTGTGTATGATGAAAGTTTCTGGGGCCAGCAGCAGCAGCAGAACCTGGAAGCTGGTTAGAAATGCAGACCCTCAGGCTCCTGAATCAAAATCTGCATTTTAACACGATCCCTGGTGATTTGATGAACATTCAAGTTTAAGAAGCACTAATTTATTAGAGCATGGACAATGGTTATGGAACTTGGTCAGTCAGACTCTGCAGGCAGTCTGGGGCATAGGCTCTGTTCTTGGGCATAGGTCAATCTTAAGGGAATGTGATGGTAGCTAGAAGGGAGACACATGCCTGGGCCCAATTCCCGGGGCTGATGGGAAGCTCAGAGGGCTTCCCAACAGTCATTTCCTGGTATATTTAGATGTGAGCTGTTACTAGATACTAGATCAAAGCCCAGGGCCAGGAAAGTCAAAGATTATGGAAAATGAAACCAGGCCACTGAACACACATGCAGATCAAGTGTTTTCAGTTTACCCAGACACTTAAATGTTCTCTGCTATAATGTTGTTATCTAACCTTAGCTTGCACTCCTCCAGTGACAGGGAGCTCATTACCTCACAAGGTTATCGAGTCTGATTCATGGTTGATCAGTTTTGTTAGAAAATTCCTTGTGTTGACATGAACTATGTCTCCTCTGGTTTCTATGCATTTATGAATCCTAGTTCACCCCTTCAACACACCTCATCCTACCTCATCTGCTCTTGCTATCTCATCACATAATGTAACTCAGGAAATGGTTCACTCCAGAAATGTACTCTTCAGAGATACAGAAACCACACTGCCTTGAGTCTTTTCTTTCCCAAGCTCAATGGCTCCAACTCCTTCACTGTTTCTCACAAGACCTCTGCTCCCTTGCCCGCCAGTGTGTCCCCCCCACCCCCACAACTGGACCGCAAGCAGGATTATGTGCAAAAGTACAAAAGAGACTAAGAAGAAGCAGCGACTTGAACCCATGGCTGGAGACTGGACTCCCAGGAGCCTGCCCAAGAACATCAGCTTAGAATGTCATGGCTATCTTTAGTCAGATGAAAAATAAAGGATTCTTGTTCATTTGAGGTCATTTTTAGAACCTAGTGTTTCACACCAAAGGCAAAACAAAGCAAGTTTAACTACTCAGCCCTCGGTGCAGTACAGGTTCCTCTCCAAGGGGGGAGGGGGCGAGCAGTTTTAGCTTTCCCTCCCCACCACTCCTATGGCTCCTGTTTCCCCTTCATTCATGAGCTTTGAAGTCTCCGTGACTGTCTTGCCAGCCAGGGACCCAAGTCAGTCCAGCCAGGAACCGGTTCAACCCTCACTTTCCACCTCCCCTTTTTCTTTATAAGGTGTTCTCTGACCACAGGACTCTTTCCTTCTCTCTGGGCAATTTCCATGAATCTGTGTGAACATTCCATTGGTTAACCTGTTTCTCACAGGTCATATGTCCAGTGGCTCTGGCCCCCCAATTATGGTGAATAATAAAAACAACAACGTTAACAGCTAGTATTTCCTGAGTTGAGTGTGCATTATGTTTCAAGCACTTTACACATATTAGCTGATTTAATCCTTACAACAACCTTATGAAATGGGTGCTATCTCTTATCAGTACCATTTTCCAGATGAGGAAATTGAGGTCCAGACAAATGAACTAAATTACCAAAGGTGGCATGGGTAATAAATTGTAATATTAAGAATCTTGTTCCAAAGCCTAGAGGCAAAATTTCCCCAGTGTGGCCCACAGACCATTTATATCAGAATCACCAGGAGAGTTTATTAAAAAGTTCCAGTTCCCAAGGATTACGCTCAGTGAAATAAACCACAAGGAAAAAGAAAAATATCGGATGGTTTCACTTATAGGAGGAATATAGAGGAACAAAATAAGGGATCAAGAAAAAAAAAGGAGGCCTCCCCAGTGGTGCAGTGGTTGAGCGCTGGGTTGCAAAGCTGCCCGCAGCTTCTGCAGCACCGGTTCGATCCCCGGCTGCTCCCTGGCCACCGGAGGAGGGTCCCACATGGGCGCAGACCTCTCTTGCCGCCCGCTGCTCCCCTCAGCAGTGTACTTCGGTCCTTCTGCCTGCTCTGCTCCCCGCTCTGGCTCTGGTGAATTCTCTCACCCTCCGGCGCTTCTGACTGTATCCAGTGCTTGTATAAATAAATAAATGAATCTTAAAAAAAAAAAAAGAAAAAAAAAAACAAATAAAAAGACAAAACTAGCAGGCAACTATAAAACAGGGACATTCTGTGGGGGGGGGGCGTGGGAGAGAGATTAAAATAGGGAGTGGGAAGTGCACAAGGGACTATGGTGATGGTTCACAGGTGACTTGGTAGTGGGAATTTTACGGGGACTATGCTGAGAGGAGAAATCAAACATTGTACAAAAGTGAACAATGATATAAATATATATAAAAATATATATTTTTTAAAGTTCCAGTTCCTAGGAAAAATTACCCCCCTAGGCTCTGCCTTACAGGGTGGACCCATCTGCCCTTCATCTTAGGAGGCATGTGGGTCTCATATGCCAGTATGTTTTTCAAACTCAAGAGTCATCAGAACTGCCTCCCAAGTTTGTAAAAACATAGGCACTGGGATTCCTCCTCCAGAGAGTGATTCAGCAGGCTTGGGGTGAGTTCCATAAATAAGCAATTGTCGTTATTTTAACTGTCATAAACACTGAATAATCCTCATTGCAGATTTTCTCTAGCTTTCTTTACCTGCTTCTGGTCCCCTTGCGGCTCAGCAAGGATTCCTAGCTCCTTTGTCTGGTGCAGGGTCTCTCAGCTCTCCACCGCAGACCTCTCATTTCTTCAGATCTCAAAAGGTACAGTTCTCACTTTTCATTAACCATAAATCTTGAAAGAGTGAGTTATAACCTCCTTGGACAAGTTATGTAGCTACTTTTACATCAGTTTCAAGAAATAGAGTGTAACAATTACCTCCGAAAACTCCTTCCCTGCCCCCCCAGTCACTGCCCCCTTTATCAAAATGTATTATGCAATATCTCAAAATTTAGAAGGATGATGAGTCTATCCTAAACTTCTTATTGGCTTGCATGGTATTGTTTCACAAATTATTTTGTGGCTTCACTTTTCTAACAAGTCTATAAAATAGGAGCCTATTTTTAGTAAAACATTGAATTTTTTAATTTGAATAGTTCATTATAATGATTTTCAGTGTTTTATGGAAGATTTTTAACTTTTTTTAATATTTAAAGAGCAGGTTTATTAGGGAAAGGGGATAAAAGAGTAAAAGACACTTGCATAGACACAAGCAGGCAGGAAGAGCTGCCCCAGAAGGGACAGTTTTGCTGAGAGAGGCCTGCATGGTTGCAGGCTGGGTGGCCTTGAGGAGAGCTGCCTCTGCTGAGAAAGGTCAGTGAGAAGAAGCCCTGGCATGTACAGGTGATGGGCAGGCAGGAAGCTGCTGCCCTGCAGAGGGAGAGAGTTGGTGAAAAGAAGCACCTGCATAGGCACAGGTGGGCAGAGGGACTGCTGCCTATTTTTAACTTTTAATCATGTTAGCTATTGTGTCCAAAGTTAGCACACAACATCACTGAGATGTTTAAAATGTTAACATTTAGAGTAAGTTTGGGCAAATTTTCACTCATTGGGAAAAAAATCACTGCTAATTGTTTTTCCATGAAAAAAGGAAAGTATTTGCAATTTAAATGGTTTTCTGATGTAAAGAAAGGTATTGTTTGCAGAAAAAATACTGCAAAATCATTTTAATGAGTCTCTTAGTAGCAAGGAATCTTTACACTGATTGTTTTTTTTTAACGATTTATTTTTTTTTATTTATTTATATAAGCACTGGGTACAGTCAGAAGCACAGGAGGGTGAGAGAATTCACCAGAGCCAGAGCGGGGAGCAGAGCAGGCAGATGAACAAAAGACACTGCTGAGGAGAGCAGCGGGCGAGGCAGGAGAGGTCTGCGCGCCATGTGGGACCCTCCTCCGGTGGCCGGGGAGCAGCCAGGGATCGAACCGGCACCGCAGAGTCCGTGGGCAGCTTCGCAACCCAGCGCTCAACCGCTGCGCCACCGGGGAGGCCCTACACTGATTGTTTTTATTGAAATACAATGTAAAATAAAACATAGTATCTGCTCACTGTCATTAACCTGGGAAAATTACATTCACCTACAATTTCACTGGGAGAAAAAGTACCTCTGTTAATAAGTGGTGTCTATTGTTGCAGTGCTAACTCTATGCAAACAGCACCTTAGCTCCCTGCTATCCCATCTGCCCATCATCCTCCTGGCCTTGGCCACTGAAGACTTTCCTTCTCTCTTCAAAGATAAGTGAGAGGAAACTCCAAGGCTACAAACTCCACCTGGCTCAAAGCAAAAAACAAAAACAAAACAACAAAGCAAAACAAACAAACAAAAAAAAAATGTGTGAACTGGAAACTCCTGCTGTGTAGTGTCTTTGTGTCACCAGGGTTTAGTGATTCTGCTTTTAGAGAAAACACTGAGAAACCTGTGGCCTCTGCACTGGTAGAGGCAGAAGAAACAGAAACTGCTTTGCAAATGATGGAAAACTCAAAATCTGCTGTGGGTCTGAATTCAGGAAAAGATGGTATCACTTTTAAAATGGTGATTTAGACTTTGTTGTCTCTGGCAACCATAGTTTTCCTCCAGAGGTGGGATGTGCGTGACAGTGAGAGAGGCTGTCAACTCTGGTCAAGTCGGTGTCTCCTGGAGAATCACGAGCAAGAAGGACTCAGAGAGCTTCCCCTGCATTGACCCTCCAAAGCCCTGGCTTATTATCTAGTGAGGAGCTCCAAGTTTGTGACAGCGCTGCTGAGTTACAGCTGGGTGACTGTGGACACACACTTGGCTTGCTACCGCCTTCATTTATTTATATTTTTATTTTATTAATTTTTTTTATTTTCTTACTTCGTTATTTATTTTTGGACAGTATTTCATTTCTCCCCTCAGATGTGGTCCCCACAGTTCTCCAACCACCGCAGCACCCATGACCAATCACCATATTCCCTTGGGCTTTTCCCTCTCCTGTTTTGACTCCTTCTCCTTCCCCTTCCCTGCTGGATGCCTCAGATCTGTGGTCAGCTTGCAAGTTTTGTCTTTTTCCTGACCCTTACTACTCAGTGATCAAAAAAAGATACATGCCCTTTGTGGCAACATGGATGGAGCTATGCTAA
Organism: Talpa occidentalis; assembly: GCF_014898055.3. Classification (NCBI taxonomy): domain Eukaryota; kingdom Metazoa; phylum Chordata; class Mammalia; order Eulipotyphla; family Talpidae; genus Talpa; species Talpa occidentalis. The sequence continues at coordinate 46,756,732 of NW_023601543.1, forward strand.
AGGCATTACGCTAAAGGAAATAAGTCAGAAGGAAAAAGGTAAATATTGGATGATGTCACTTATGTCTGAAATACTGCCTTTATTTTTTCCCATTAATTTTATCTTAAAAATTTTAAACTATATTTCTACTTTGACTATAAGCAGTGCATTCACATTGTGTTCTCAGCCATTGAGTTTGTCTCCTTTGATTTGGTGTATCCTTTCTAAGGTAGTGTGCTTATTCATGTCAATGCACACACACCCCTTCTTTTAGTTTGGCTCTGAGGTACAAAAACCAAACAGATGACTGGGGATACTTGATGAGAAACTGAAGAGACTCTTTTTTAACATACTGAAGTTTTACATGTATTTTTATTTACTTCTAGAGATACTCTTATTACATCAGTCTTGTCTATTCATACTTCAGTCTTACGGTTTTAATCATAGAGGGTTTATAGTGTGTTTTTAAATTTTTTTTTATATATTTCTTACATTATTTTTCATTTTTGCACAGTGTATGCATTTTCATCTTGGTTATATTCCCCATACAATTGCACCCCCGTTATTTTGACCCCAGTCCCTCCTCTCCCCGCCCCCACACCCCCATACTGTGTCTCTGGTTTATAGTTGCTTGTTGCTTGTTGATTTTTTCTTTATTATAGTTATTCTTTTTCTTGGTCCCTTATTTAGGCTTTCTAAACTCCTGCTATGAGTGAGACCATTGGGTATTTTTCTTTTTCTTTCTGGCTTATTTCGCTGGGCATGATCCCTTCCAGCTCCATCCATGTTGCTGCAAATGGCATGAGTTTATCTTTTTTGATTGCTGAGTAATATTCTATTGTGTATATATATCACATCTTCTTGATCCAGTCATCTATTTTTGGGCATTTGGTTTGTTTTCAAAGCTTAGCTATCGTAAATAGTGCTGATATAAACATAGGGGTGCAGGTACCCTTTTGAATTAAAGTTTCTGTGTCCTTTGGGTAAATACCTAGGAGTGGAATTGCTGGATCAAATGGAAGCTCCATCTTTGCCAGGTTGAGGAATCTCCACACAGCATTCCGTAGTGGTTGTACCATTTTGTACTCCCACCAGCAGTGCTGGAGAGTTCCTTTTTCTCCACATCCTCGCCAAAATTTGTTGTTGCTAGTTTTTTTAATATGTGACTTTCTCACTGGTGTGAGATGGTATCTCATTGCAGTTTTGATTTGCATTTCCCTGATTACAAGTGATGTTGAACTTTTTTTCATATGCCTGTTGGCCATTTGCATTTCCTCTTTAGAGAAGTTTCTTTTTAGCTCTTCTGCCCATTTTTTGACAGGATTATTTTCTTTGTTTTTGTTGAGTCTCATCAGCTCTTTGTAGATTTTTGTGATCAGTCCTTTATCATTAGTGTTGTGTGCAAAAATTTTCTCCCAGTCGGTGGGGTTTCTCCTCATTTTGGTTGTTGTCTGAAACTGAAGAGATTTTTAAGGGCACATATCAGTGAACCTCTTTCTGAGCAACTGCAGCCAGAAACCAGGGACTCACCTCTGCTCCCACCTGGCCTTTACTTTCCACATAAAACAAATGTTAGTTCTACTCCCAGTGTCCACCCCTTTGGTCCATTCCCCCTCCCTGCTGCCACTGCTCTAGTCCATGACGGATGTCTGCATCATCTTTCAGGAATTAAATACAGGCTCTCAACAGATCTTTTTGCCTTCAATCTCCTGCCTGACAATCAATTCTACCCCAAAATGCCATCAGCTTTCTTATCCCTAAAACAGCTCTGATGTCTTGCTCCTGAAAAACAGACCCTGGCTGTAGAGTAATATTCTGACTCATCAGTGCAGAAGATTTCTTCTTCAAAGAGTGAGCAAGTTACAGGATGATCTCTCCTCTGATATGCCTGGACGCTGAATCTAGGCCCCACCGGAAGGCAGCTCATGTGACTGCTGCAGGGCTGGTCCTTGGGAGCAGAAGGCAGTCATCCCATGCCCTTCAGTGATTCTGGCATTCCTGGGAATGGACAAATACTCAATTGATTTACATCTGACTACTATTAGTCCCAGAATTCCCCCCTTACTACTCCTTAGAGAGACTACTCTCTCCGGGGGTTAGGATACCCTGAGTGTCCTCTTTTTGCTGTCAAGTGTTTGAAAAGCCCAGATGACCATGGTTTCAGAGCATGGGGAACCATGTTGTTACTAGCCATTTCTTTCCTCCTTTCTTTCAGACAAAATTCGGATTGGTTGGGATTTTTCAAGAACTTTGAACTCACTGATTCCAGGAAGGCCTTTTAGGGGTCAATTCAATTTGCTAACGTCTCATGGTGGCTTCCAATGGGCTGCAGTCCCCATCCCCACTCCCACCCAAACCGGTTGCAAGATAGGGGGACTCACTCGTTCAAAATTGTAAGAACAAGCACATGCATTTGTCAAATCCTGGGTTTCATCTGACTGGATGGCCCAGGACACAGATTTCTTGAGTCCATTGCTGTGGCCAGGGAGACATGGTACTTTGTCAGGCCTGAAGGGCCCTTCATTCCAAGAGAGTGACAGAGGGATGGAACTACAAAATAATGCAGAGGGTTTGTGGAAATGAAGGCAAAGGGATGCCATCAATGTGAACAACTGTTCTCTGTGAGTGTCTCGTACCTTGCCACCTCTGAGCCTGGAACACCCTTCCCTTCAGCACTGACCACCTTAATCGAGATTGACCTTTCAAGGTTCCCGTTCTCTCCTTTGCCTTACTCCAATCAGCCCCTAGCTGGCCCAGAGCATGCTCATTTCATGTCTTCATCTTAATTCCTACTCGTGGTAGGACTTGTGTTGGGGAGGGAGGGTCACTCGGATTTGTGTGGGTCTCACCTCCAAGGCTTTTAGGCCAGTATAGGCCCCCACCCAGCCAGCTGTGCTTGCTATTGGAGATACTCCAAATACTTGGTTGAATTGAATGAGATTCTTACCAAGCTGTTTCCGAGTCCACTTAAGTATTTCAAAAGCACTATTTACACAATTGAGAATGTACTCCAGTCATTCTAGGATATTTATTAGAACAGGTCCCTTGGGCAACACTCCATGCTGACTGAAGCAGCAGTATTGCACTAAGGAACCAGGGCAGAAGTCACATTTCAGGTATCTCTGCTCCTCAGGAAGCTTTGTTAGCTCAAGGGCCCTGTTGTTTCCCAAAGTCCTCAAGACTGGACAGGGCCTGGGGGAAGGATTAACATATTGTGGCTCTAGAAAGATACTCAGCTGGGTAAAAGGCCTAGTAAACATTCTTTAGGGCTCCCCCAGCACCGAGGCCAGCTGTCCCCATGTTCTGGGGCTTCCTGTGCTTCCCTTCTGTTTTCTGATTTCTTGGGTAAGCTGGAAAGCTCTTAAATTCCCATCAGATGCTTGAATGGTCTGACATGTGAGGTGGTGGTTATCCAGCCTGGGTCTGCACATCCCCAGTAATAACTGAGAGTCCGCAGTCTTGTGAAATGGTCCTTTTTATATTTTAATACTTCTTATTATCAAATCATTGATTCTGGTGCCAAACTAAAACTTCTTTTCTATTGCTTTTGCCTTGTGGTGTTGTGGGTTCACATGGCATGACATTCAGAGGCAGGTCCTAAGTGTGTGTGTATATTGTTTTTGTGTCTGAGAGAGAGAGAGAGAGAGAGAGAGAGAGAGCAAAAGAAACTCCGAGAGAGGGCTGGAAGACCTCAGAGATCATTTGGGGGTTAGTGGATAATGAATCTTTTGGGTCATATTAATTCAGGTACAATAAATGTATTTAGACCATAGTTTTCCCCTTTAAAGTGAAGGTGGCTTTTGATAGTTGGGCAAATGTGCATTGCATAATTAACCCAAGAAAGACCCATGGAATGGAAATAAAAAGGAACCAAAGAGAAAATAAGATTTCTTCTTCCTGAAACCAGGTACAGGCCACAGCACAAGCTCAGTACCTCCATATGAAAAATAAACCAAAGAAAATAAAAAACACAGAAAAAATGCACCAGCTATCCAAATCTTCCCCTCCCCCCATCCCCCCATGATAAAAGGCCCTTTTACTGTTTTCATTTCCTTTGTTTTCAGCGTGTTACTGGGAAGGAAGGCTAGGTTTTCTTGTTTCTTTTATTTTCTTTCATTCTGTTTTTTTTTTTAGTCTTCTAAATGAAGCATAGACAATCTGCTTTTAGCTTCTTTGGTGGTTATTTTTATGGTGTTGAAATCCATGCTTGAGTCTGTACTTCTCAATTTTTCAACCCCAAAAGTAAAATATCTTTGATTCACCTTCTGAGAGAGATGAAAATTTTCATGTTTGCTCTTTAGCTCCTGATTTTTTGCTCTCATTTTGTCCCTATCTGTTTTAGATAAATTAAGATTTTTTTACATTGCAAGCTTTACATTCAAAGACTGCACTGACTGTCAGAGTCTCACTTCAAAAAAGACCCAGATCCAGTTTCACAAGCAAATGAATTATTTTAGATTTTCAAGGAACAGACCACCCCCATGCTATTTAAATTATTCCAGAGAAAAGCAGAAAGAAAACCATCCTAGTTTTAAAATTAATCTTTCTAATTTCAGTTGATACATAGATAAAATTTTCTAAAATAAATTCAACAACATAATGGAAAATATGATGTGAATTTTACTCAGCCTTTGGAATATTACTTAACCTTAAAATGGAAGGAAATTCTGACACCTGCTGCAACATAGTTGGACCTGGAAGATGCTACACTCTGAAATAAGTAAGACAAAGAAGGACAAATATATGATTCCACTTATATTGGGTATCCAGAGTGGTCCAATTGAGAGACAGAAAGTGGAATGTTGGTTGCCATGGGCCAAGAGAAGAGCGAGCACTTATTGTTTAGTGTGTAAAGAATGTGAATTTGGAAAGATGAGAAAATTCTGAAACTGATTGATGCTGATGGTTACACAGCAATGCAAATGTACTGACTGCCACTGAACTGTACACTCAGAAATAGTTAAAATGAAAAATTATAGTTACTTTACAACAAAAATTCAACTATATATAAATAAGTATATTATAATAGTGAAAGCTCACCATCTTTTTCCTTCTACCCATCCGCACCCTCTCCCTAGAGGAAACAATTCATATGGATGATTCAAAATTTATTCCATTAGTCTTTATTGAGGAGATTTAGATGATATCCATTTATCTACATTTATTTATTGAGGTACCATTGATTTACAATGTTGTTTGCGATTTGGAGGTAGAATTTCCCTCTTCAGGTGTTGCTACCATGCCACACCCATCTAGAGTAGAGTTAGATTTTTGCTTTGACAAACCAAACTGTAATGAACATTCTTGAAATGTATTGCTACTATGTGATAGGTATATCTGTAGTATAAATCCCTGAATATAGACTGCTAGGTAAAAAAAAAAAAGTATTTGCATTTTATCTAGCAGGTATTTATTTGGCTATTTATTAATTTAAGAGATTACACAATTAAACCCTCAACCACCCCTACTCTGTTCTCCCCCCCACAAACAACCTGGTTCCCCCTTCAAAAGTAACCAGGATAATCATCTTTAACATACACTTTAGTCATACACACACAAAACTGTAATATTTATGTCTATAAAATACAAATGATATAAATGATAACACTTTTAATTTGACGGCTATTGCCAAATTGCCCTTCAAGGAGAGATTGTACCTGTTTACACAACATCAACAATGTTTGTGAAAGCCTGTTTCCGCATTCTCCCACCAATACTGCACATTATCAAATTGTATGTCTTTTCTAATCTGACTAATGAAGAATGGTATATCGTTCAGTTGCATTTCTTTACTTTGTAGTGTTATTGTGAGTAAAAGGGGTGTTTACTTAAGCTGGGGAACCATGCCTGCCTCCCTCCTCTCCCATTCATCACCCAGTGCCACTCAACGGGAAGACACTGCTCTGTCTGTCACGCCTGCCTCTCTTCCTGCTGAGTTCTCTGCCAGCTGCTCCTAAGCCTTCCTGGCACTCCAGGTTGATACAATGTCCTTCCTCTCTGCTTCCTTCTATTACCACACTGGTCATTATGCTTTCTGTTTATTTGTGTCTATTTTGCTGTTTGTCACCTTCACTAGACAGCGAGGGTTGGGACTGGATCTTTTATCCTCTCTGCCTCTATTGTTTGTCACCATTCTCTTCAGTGAATGTGGAATGGATGAATGGATAGCTGGCAGATTCAGATTGAGGTCACTGGAATGCAGCTCTTTTGTGTGACTGATTGAAAAGAGATGTGCCCTCTTATAAGAATGTACTCTATGTGGAAGGTGGCACTTCAAAACAGTGGATTATTCAATAAATGGTTTTAGCTTAGCTAGTTAACTACTGTAATTTGGGAAAATCAATTTATGTCCTCATCTTACACCCAAGTAATTTCCAGGTGGGAATGTTAAATATAGTTAAATATAGAGAAAGCATTTTAGAACCTGAAAATATGCCGTAATATAGGTCCAACCTTGGCATGGGGAAGCCCTTTCTAAACATGACACCAAAACAGAAACCATAAAGAAAATGAGTGATAGATTCCATTGCAATCATAAACTTTAGCATTTACAAAACTTCAGAATCAAACTGAAAAACTAATGATAAAATTAAGCAAAATTCTGGGACAGCTACTGAATGATTATTTATTCTTTCACGAAATAGTCAGGCTAATACACAGTGGAATGTCCAACCTCGCTAGTAATCAACAAATGGTTGTGATACATTTTCCATCTAACAAATTAGCAACAATGATAATTTCCAGTGTTGGGAACTATATGGGAAAATAACAGTCTCATAGCCTGAAAATGTAAATTAGTGCAATCTCTTTGGAGGGCCGTCCAGTATGCATTAAAAACCTCTCTCTTTGACCTAGATCACATTAGCAATCTTTTCTAAAAGAAAGAATCAGAAATATGGACAGAGATTCAGCTACAAGGATATTACGGTGACATATTTATTTTAGTGAGAAATTGAAGGAATCTGAATGTCCAACGACTGAATAGGATAAATAAACTGTGGTGCATTCACAGGCTAGAAAGCAGGCATTAAAATCATTGTATTGAAGACTGCTTAGGAACACAGGGAGATGCTTATAATGTATTGGGAAGTAAAAATAAAATAAGAGTAGCTTGACTAGAATGATGGAAAATTTTTAAAAAGATTTATTTATTTATACAAGAACTGGGGTATAGCCAGAGGCGCGGGAGGGTGAGAGAATTCACCAGAGACAGAGCGGGGAGCAGAACAGGCAGACGAACCAAAGACACTGCTGAGGAGAGCAGCGGGCGAGGCAGGAGAGGTCTGCTGCGCCATGCAGGTATCTCCCTGGCTGGCTGGGAATGGAACCCGCGCTGACAGAAGCTGCGGAGGGCTTTATAGCACGTGACACTCAAACTGCTGCGCCACCAGGGAGGCCTTAGAATGATGGTAATTTTGTTGAAATGCGTGTTTCTATGTGTCTAGGTAGGAAAAGCCTGGAAGGAAGGTAATGAATAGTTTGAAGAGCCCCCTGTGCAGACCACCCTGTCCCCAGGAGGGCACTTGGGGTGAGCTTCAATGGCCTACTTTCAGGAAGCTCTGGTGGTAACAGCCATGCCAGACAGTCCCTGGAGAGGCTCGCTTCTACCTCAACACCCATAGGAAGAGGCAAAGTGGCCCCAAAAGTCACTGTTGACAAAATTAGGGGGTGGTTGTTGCCATAGCTGATGTTACTATGTTCCTGGGTACCTAGATAAGGATACGGGCAGAAGCTAATATTATGGGCCACTTCATGCGTATTTTCATTGAACACACTTAACATCCTAAGAGTTATCTTGAAAACATGTGAATCATTTCAGGTTCTTGATGAGGAAGCCAAGGCCCAGAAAATTAAGTGATTTGCTGAGTTATCAAGTTACAAAGTAGGTGGATGAATTGGGCCTCAAACCCATATAATTAGACCTTATTTTTTGGCTGCTATGGCCAAAGAGGTGAGGCCAAGACAATGAACAGATAAATAAAACTATAGAACAGAGGCTACTGGAGTAGGAGTGGCAGGGAGAAGGGTGAGCAAAAAGAGGAGGGGGAGCACTATGGACTATGGGTGGTTTGGTGCTGTATGAGGTGTGGTAACAATACCCGAAAGAGGGGAATCTTATACTTCTAAAATGAAAACAACATCGTAAACCAATCTTACCATAATTAAAAAAAATGTTGCTTCTAGAATTGGATTCTTTTGGGAACAGTGCCCATGGTTTTTGCATGTGAAATTGCCCCAGTCACTGCCTTCTGTGGTCAAAAATGGAACAGGCTGCTAATCCCTCAGATCCCACAGAGGAGGGGCCCCTTCTTGCTTTGCACTCTGGGCCTGATTAGGATCTGGCCTGGCTTAACTCTTCTCTCTCCTTCCAGCTGAAAGCCTTGGAGGCAGTTGGGACAGGTCCACTGAGATCTTAAGGGTTCCCAGTACATGAATAGTGATTTCTCTTGTTTTCAGGGATGAGACTGTTAAATGGAATTGAATTACTTTTTCTTGGGGTCCTTTCTGCCAAAGAATTCCTTGGGAAGCATCAGCTCCTCCCTTCATCTCCAGCCAAGCCCATATTATCCTGAAAGTGTCCTGACTCAGTCAGGTCTCCCCACACTTCCCCAAATCCTTTCTGAAAGGTCGGTGCAGGGGGCCTGGTGAGGGCCCCAGGCCGCTAGAACAGGGAAGGGCCTTGAAACTACAGAGGGAATTCCACCTTTGCCTCAGCTCCTGGAACCAGAGGCCTCCACCAGACACAAACAGGACCTGATAGCGATCAACCAGAAACCACCAAAAAAAAAAAAATAATAATAACTTTGGTTCCGCATACCCAGTTTCCCTCCTAACCTTTCCTCACCCTATAAAAGGACATCTCCCCCCACAATGGGGCTCAACTTCTCCGACCCCCCACGGGGGGGGGGGGAACCTCACAGGGCACCCGCCCCCCCCTCCCCTGCAATAAAGTTTCTGCCTCTTAGAAACAGCCTGGCTCTCCTCTTTACTGCACCAATCCTTTCACTTTCCCTAGCCAGGCACTTCTCCTTGGCCTTCCTAATACCCAACGCTGGCTCAGTTTCCCTCAAGGAATAAACGGAAACAGAGTTTGAGGAAAAGGAAAATGGTTTAATTTGTCGACCAAAGAGGAGAGCAGCAGACTCGTGTCTGAAAGACCACTGTCCTGCTCTTTGGCAGGGTCTGGGGTTATTTATACAAAGGGACAAAAAAGGGGAGGTGGGAAAGGGTCTGCAAAGGGGAGGAGGGAAGGGGTGAGCACAGAGACGGTGGGAGCCAGCTTGCTTTCTCAACAACTGCTGTTAAACTCCCCTTTCCTTGGAAGACAAACCTGTTAAACAAGTGGGGAAATTGCAAGAGATGGGGGAAGACAAACTTGTTAATGCTTATCTGAGAGACTGGTCATTTGTAATTGCATCATTCCCCCTTCAAAAGCCAGGGATCTGTTTTCCATCCTAGACCAATTTAGACGCTGTACCAGTCAGGCCCCTGGTCCTTATCACCAGCTTATTCTCCCTGCCTTGGTTAGGTCCACGTCTCTAACCCTGCTCCTCAGTCTATACTTCCTTCCTTAAAGCCAAGCCCCCTTTTCCAGGCTGTCTCTCTTTCCCACATTATCTAGTCCACCCCAGCAAGTTACCCTTTCTTACATGAAACCCTTAACCTGCTAGTGCCTGGGAACCTAGCCTTGCCCTCTTTCTCAGCCAGGCCCCCTCAATTAGCCAGATTCTCTTCATCCATCCATGCCTTCCTTCCCAGCTAGGCCCCTGGCCCAGACAACGTCACCTTCCCAGTCAGGTTCCCTTCCCTTGCTAGGCAAGCTTCCCCTCTATCCACCTCTATTCCCCTCCTAAGCCAGGTCACCTTTCCAGCCATTATCCCCTTCTGCAGCAACTTGGCCCAGGCCCCCTACTCCAGCTTGTGACTCCTCTCCAATGGGTGCCCTTACTGTCTGACAGAACAATTTAATTTTCTCTTCGCAGCCTATAATCCCTCACCTAGCAGGATTCTTTCTCTGCCTATGCTCTCTTCTTTAGATCGGCCTTCTTTCTGAATCAACCATCTTACAGGGCTATGCCCACCTCTCTGGTTTCTAACCACTGAACTGGTAATTTCCTCCCCTGGTAACTACCTTAGCCTGCCCTCCTTACCATCCTACGCCCCCAGTCTCCTCTCTGCAAGCAGGCTCAACCATGGCCTGTCTTCCTCTCCCAGGCCTCTCACCTGGCCAGGTTCAAGTCCCCAACCCAAGACCTTCTTTGGCCAGGCTACTAGGCAAGGTCCTCTTCCACCCTATGTCCCCTTGCTTGTGAGAGCCCCCTTTCAGAAATTGCTTCCTTCCCGAAACCTGGTGCCTCTCCCCAGCCTTTTCCCTTTTCAACAAGAACACTTTCTGGAGGAGTTGCCCTTCACTGGCCTTTTATAGCCAGTGCCTCCTTCTCCAGCCCTGCATCCTACTTTCTTGGTTCTACATCGATGGCCCTTTCAGTCATCTGCCCAGACACATGGGCTTTCCCTGCAGCAGGACCTTTGCACCCACATGTGTCCCTACGTCGAGCTAAGTCCCCTGCCCCAGCTAAGAATTTTTCCCTGCCTAGACTCCTGTCTCCAATTGGGCTTTCTTCACCCACCTGCATCCTCTGCCCCTGTCCCTATGTTCATTTCTCTGTCTGATCTCTCCCAACTTGAAAAACGTCTTGGCTCTTTCACAAACTATCCCACTACCTACACCTAAAAAAAAAAAAATCATTATCTTATCCAAGACTATGACCATACATGTCATAATTACATGTTATCTTCTCTTCCACCCTGACCTCTGACCTGTCCCCTGGCTGGTCTCCAACCGGCAGCGCCTAAACCTATAAATTTTCATAAGCTCAGAGAGATTACACAGTCTTCCTCAAAAAACCCTCCTGACTTCCAAAGGCTGAGGATGGTCCTCAAACCCCTATCCAGTATCTGCTGAAAATGGCCTTTAAAGTATTTAACAACCAGGAGGAACAGGACAGGGCAGAGAGGGAACTCCGTAGTCGCCAGAAGGCTGAGCTTCAAGCTCAGGCCCCAGTAGCTGCTTTGAGACTGCCAGGCCCTGCTCCTCCAACGACCGCAGACCGACAGAGGACGACAATGGGCCCCATGGGCCCCAACCGACTGCCACCGGGAGCCTGCTTCAAATGTGGCCGAGAAGGCCACTGGTCCAGACAATGCCCCACCCCCGCCCTCCGCCAGGAACGTGCCTCATCTGAAACGTCCAGGGTCACTGGAAAAGTGACTGTCCCTCCACGCCTGGCTGTGGTGGGCCAGTCCTTCCAGCCCCTGCAACTCTTGCCACCGGCGGTCTTGGGTTTGGCGGCTGAGGACTGAAGAGGCCTGGACTCATCAACTCCGATAACCTTTGAGGAGCCCAGGGTAACGGTCAAGGTAGCAGGTAAGTCCATCTCCTTTCTGGTTGACACGGGGGCTACCTTCTCTGTCCTCCCCTCTTATTCCGGTCAAGTTTATCCTTCTCAGGCCTCGGTTACGGTTGTTGACGGCCTTCCTTCTCGGCTCAGGACCACTGGTCCACTCTTTCCTAGTCATGCCTTCTTGCCCCACACCACTCCTGGGTCACAATCTTCTGACCAAACTCAGGGCTACTCTCTCATGGTTCCAACACCCTAGCGCTGCTCTCATCCTCCCACGACTCCAAACATCTCCTAATCCTTCTCAGGACTACCCATTGTCTCCTTCCACTGTCAACCCCATGTTCTGAAATATCTCTATCCTGTTGCCACCCATCATACCCCAGTCCTCATTCGCCTTAAGGATCCCTCTTCTTTTCCCTCTCACCCCCAGTTTCCAATTTCACTCATTCACCGTCAGGGTCTCAAACCCATCAGCCAACGACTTCTGGGAAAGGGACTCCTTACTCGTATCAACTCGCCCTGTAATACTCCCATTCTCTCCATTAAAAAAAAAAACATGATGGTTCTTATTGCCTAGTTCAAGACCTTCGCCTCATTAACGAAGTGGTGGTGCCTATCCATCCCGTAGTGCCAAACCCTTACACCCTTCTGTCTAATATACCGTCTTCTACTACACACTTCTCTGTGCTTAACCTCAAAGATGCCTTTTTCACCATCCCTCTGGATCCTCAATGTTACTTACTATTCGCTTGTCCTTGGGAAAATCCGGACACACGCCTCCCAACAACTGGCCTGGACAGTCCTGCCTTAGGGTTCCCGGGACAGCTCTCATCTGTTTGGTCAGGCATTAGCCAGTGATCTCTCGACATGTCATACTCCACCCCGCACTCTCCTCCAGTGTGTTGCTGACCTCCTCCTCTGCCGTCCTGCTCTGCCACTGTCTCAGCAACACACTGCACAGCTCCTCAGCTTCCTGTGCTCCAAAGGATACTGCCTCCCCATCCCAAGCTCAACTTTCAGTTCCCACAGTCATCTATCTGCGTCTTTGACTAACTCCTTCCTCCAAACAGCTAATGGTGGACCACAAGCAGACAATCCGGGACCTTCCCTCCCCTGAATCAGCAGAACAAATCCTTTCTTTCCTAGGTTTGGTTGAATTCTTCTGACACTGGATCCCTAATTTTGCTTCCTTAGCCAAGCCACTATATGATGCAGCAAGAGTCTCCCTGAAGGACGTCTCCAGTCCTCTGGGGAGTCCTCAGGGCCTTCCTTTTACTCACACATATCCTTCTGAAGGCACCTGTCCTTACCCTTCCTGATCCAGAAAAGCCTTTGCTCCTGTTCACAGCCGAACGTCGGGGTATGGTGGCAGGTGTCCTTTCCCAGCCTCTGGGCCTAGCTCTGCGTCCTGTTGCTTATCTCTCCAAGCAGATGGATTCCACTGTCAGGGGCTGGCAACCCTGCCTTAGAGCCCTGGCAGCGGCAGCCCAACTCACCCGGGAACCCCTCAAACTTACTCTGGGAAGACCTGTCCAAGTACATTCCTCGCACTGCCTTCAGGACATCCTGTCTCCCCGCTTGCTCTCCACTCTTACTCCTTCCCGTTTACAGTATTTCTATATGCTCTTTATTGAAAACCCTCTGGTGAGTCTCACTCAGTCTAATTCTCTCAACCCAGCCACTCTCCTGCCTGTCTCTGGCCACCTTCTGCCATTCATTCGTGTCCTAAAATCCTGGAAGAAATGCAAACCTCCAGACTGACTCTCCTTTGTCAGATGCCTCCTGTGTTTGTAGACTGACAGCTCTTGAGAAGGTGCGCGCGGTCAGCGGAGGGCTGCCTAGGCCACTGTTACCATCGATCAGGCAACTGCTCCAGGAACACGCAGACCAGTAGTTACCCAGTCCTGCCTCGGATCTCGACCTCCTCAACCAACCTTCCCCACCACTGCATCCAGGAGACCAAGGCCTGCTCAAATCGCGTCAGCCAAAGCCACTGCAGCCTTGGTGGACCGGCCCACACACGGTCATTCTCAACACGCCTACAGCGGTAAAACTTCTGGGACACCCCTCCTGGCACCATTTATCACGGGTCAAATGTGCCCCTGAAGACAAACAGTATGTATGTCATAACCTGGGTCCTACTAGGATGTGCATTTCTTGTCAAAATCTCCCCTAGCTCAGTGTCCTGTGTATGGAAATTCAAAGTTAGGGAGACCTTTGTCTCAGGATCCACTGAGACCACCCACTAGGTGGGTACTGCGGAGTGCCCACAGGCCAGATGCACCTGTCACTCTCACCCTAACTCTTTCATCGATTACTAACCCTATGAACACCTTGTTTTGTTTCTTTACCATCAAACCTTAGATCACTGCAAAAATACCTATAGAAAATATGGGGGGTGCCCTTACCAGTCATGCACAGTGCACCTTCCAGACAAAGGCCAAATGTTCTCTCTGGTCCGTCATAATACAGGCTTCAATATGAATCAAGTTAGCTATGCTATTTCAGATCCTTGGGACCAACGTTGGGTACAGGGAGTCCAAGCCGCAGGGTACACTGGCTGGCATTCCTATCCAGTGGCAACACTGTCCATCTCAAGGGAATATGTCCCTACACAAAATGCCACAGTCCAAGTCTCCCAGGGCATCCTCCATTCAGAACAAATCCTATAAAATCAGCTAACATCATCAGAAAAGACCGAGACACCCTCAACCTGGATTCATATAATCCAAAACGCTATACCCTTCCTAAATGACTCTTTTGGGACTAACACCTCTCTTGTTTTCCTCTGTGCTTCCCTTCAGAGGCCTCTACTGGCGGCAGTTCCAATGAATCTCAATACCACTACGACCAAGATAACGGACGCTGCTTGCCAGACTCCCCAACTCTCTTTCACCCTAGGGGACTCCAATCACAGCTACCCCTGCTATCAAACTGATGCCCTTGTCAGCTTTCATTCCTGTGCTTCTAACATTTCGGTTACTTCTATGCTCCGAACAACAGCAAAGGGAAACTTTTTCTGGTGCAATGGCTGTCTCTCTCAGTGTATTAATTCTGCTACTCCAGGCCCACGTATCCAAGTCCTCGTGGTCCCACAGTTAACTCTGTACAGACGTTCTGAGCTAGGTTGGTTATTCTTACCACATCAGACTAAGCGGGCAGCCTTTCTTCCAATCATGGTTGGAATCAGCCTGGCATCATCGATAGCAGCTGCAAGTATGGCGGGTGGGGCCCTGGAACACAGCCTGATTTCTGCCCAGGAATTTTATGAAAGGATACCTCCTTAGAAAAAACCTATGTGTCTTTAGCATCATTACAAAGACAGCTCACCTCCCTGGCACGGGTCACTCTCCAAAACCGGTGGGCTCTGGACTTGTTAACAGCTAATAAAGGGGGTACCTGCCTGTTCCTCAGGGAAGAATGTTATTTCTAGTAAAACCGGGGACTCCAACTCTCCACTGACATGGTTTCAAAATCCTATAGTGTCATGGCTCCTCCCACTCTTGGGACCAATACTAACAATAACCTTATAACCTTATGTTTTCTTTTCGCTCCTTGCCTCCTAAAATTCATACAGGCTCGCATTCGGGAAATGTCTCCTACCACCTTTAACCAACTCCTTCTCCACCCATATTCTCCAATCCCTGCAGAAGACCCTCATAACCAGGCCTGAGCCACCCCCTTGGTCTTCGCCCCTTTTCAGCAGGAAGTAGCCAAAGAAAGAACTGTCGCCCCTTTTCCTATCAACAAAAGGCTGGTATGAAAGGTACATGCAGCAGGCCACAATGCAAAAGCCTACCCGGAAGCCCACCTGGGGGGCAGGAATGCGGATACCTGCCCACTGACCCCCACCTTGGGTGCCTGAGGTCCTCCGGGGCTCAATAAACTTTCCCTCCCTTTGAGAAATTTAGCCTGGCTCTCCTTTTCTTTACCGTGCTGAACCTTTCAGTACCCTTTCCTTATCCAGACTCCCCACCCCTATCCTCTGTGCCCCTCCTTAGCTAGGTCTCCTTTCTCAACTGTGCATGCCCTTCCTCAGCCCGTCTCTCTGTCAGGGTGCATGCTCTTATTCCCAAGTGGGATCCCTCTTCCAGTGCAACAGGGGCATTCAGGGCAGGAGGATAGGGTACCAGGATAGGCTGGAATGGAGTGGGATCCCACCTGCCCAGGCTCTAACAGCTGCCAAAAAGCCCCAAAAGGCCAAAAAACAAAACCAAGGCCTATAGCAATACGACATCCATATGTAGGGTGATTTTTTTAATGGAGGGAAACATCAACTCAGGACAACCTCAAGATAAAGTTCCTCCATAACATTGCACTTCAGACCACTACCAAGATCTCAGGCCCTGATCCCTCCTCCCCAAAGCCTCATCTGTCTACCCAAAACTGTTCCCTCAACAAGGAAGGATTCCTTTGCTGAAGTAGATCTTGGGATACAAACTTTCTGTGAACTAAAGCAGCTACAGAAAAATAGAGAACCAGGTTTTAAAAAACTTTATTTTTTAAACAAATGACAATATATATTTAATTTTTTAAATTTATATAATTTGTCTTAGAACATTTGGTGTGCACAAAAACATTTTTAATGAATTTAAGTAACCACTGAAATACAGGTTTTGAAGATTAAGACATTTTCCAACTATATACTAAAAATCATTTTATTTTTACCATTATATTGGTAAATTCAAAGTATCAATAAGTCTCACATATCAACAAAAGTACATTGCTCATGCTTTTTGCTTCATGTCAGTTGTAGATATAACAAAATGCTTGAACTTTCTAAAAGCTTTTTTCAAAGACATTTCTAATTCTAATAATTCAAGAAAGTTAGTAAGTCCAGATCTATCACATTTCATACCAGTGGTAATTATAACAAAGTGGACCAACTACTTGAATAAAGTCATACTCTTTCATGTCTCTGAAAATATAGGAAAGTTGCTAGTTCATATCTTCACCTTTGAAACTATATCAGTTTGTTTCTTTTTGCTTTACAATTGTAGAAATAATGAAATGGATCCACTACTACTAGAATCAAGACATATCCTGCCCCATCTTTAATAAAGGAAACTGTTGAGATCATTCAAATGTCAGAGTAAACCTTATGTAGCCTATCAATTTCTGTAAATTTCCTTTCTATACTGAAAACATTTAACTTCCAAACTGAACAAACTTCTTAAAAATCTATTATTTAGAATATAGCAAACATCTAAGCAATACAAGTTAATTTGGAATCACACATCTTTATGAAGAAGAAACCAAAAGTACTCTGGGAGCTTTCGCTGTAATTTGAGACGCTTCCAAGAGTAGAACAGCAAATAGCAAATCCCCACCCAGCCCATGACAACATTTTTTCAAAGAACTAAGCAAAAGGCATTCACTAGACACTTCTGATCACAGAAACTCCAACTTGTAGCTAAGAAATCCAATATATTCATGGGACAATCGGAAGCCTCCAAACTAAACTGATGTTCCCCCAGGTGAATGCATCCGGCCTTATTTACATTTTTCACCCCCAATTTATTAATTAGCAACGGGACTAGTGCTTATCTGGGCAGGGAGAGCAGAAGTGGTTGGTTAGCACTTATCAAACTTACTCCCATGGGGGAGAACTGGGCGGAGATTTCCCGGAGGGTGGATGTGTCACTCACTCCACCCCACCTCCCAGCGCACCTGGGCAGAAGCCAGAGCCAGGATGGAGAGCCAGGGGATTAGAATGGCGAGGTAGGGAAGTGGGATTGGGGGTGGGTGGGCTTGGAGTAGCAGGGTAAGTGAAATTGGAGTACAAGGAAGGAGAAAACAGGGGACACATGGAGCCTACTGGGGAGATGTGGTGGCAGCTTCCATCCCTGGGACCTGAGCAGCAAGGCCGGGTGGGCCTAGAAGAGCCGCGGTGCACCCCCGATGGCACAGGCATCGAGCGGCTTCACCGAGTTGTAGTGCTCTCCGAGGCTGCAGGCATAGCGCAGGTAGACGAGCACGAGAGGCTTCTTGGTGTACTCCTCCCCAATGACGACGACTGGCGAGTCGGCCTGGATCACCTCGATGGGGGTCTGCAGGACGTGCGACAGGGCCCTGAGTTCTAGCTGGCCGCCCCACGACGCGCTGCGCACGATGTCGTCACAGTAGCCCATGAAGGCTTCAAGGCTGTAGCCGTCGCCAGTCTTGGGGTCACTGAAGAAGGGCAGGAACTCGTCGACGTGCTTTCGCAGGTATTCTGCAGTGCGGCCCCGCAGGCACTCCAGGGTCACAGCAAACACCAGCTGGTCTTGGATGGCGCGGTACATGCAGTGGCCGTCGGCAGGGATGTCCTTCATCTGCAGGTTCTTGGCCCCCAGGATGGCGGCCAGCTTCTGTTCCTCCTCGTGGCGGAAGCTGGCCAGGTCCTCTGTTTCGGCCTCAGCGATCCTCTCCAGCCGCTCCCTCTCGAGGGCTGCCCTCCGCTCACGCCTTCTCTGTGCCCGGGTCAGATGGGGGGGCTGGTTCTCCAGATCCATCTTGGCCAGGTCTTCGGCGACGGAGTCAACTTGGCTGCTGTTGTCAGGGAAGTTCTCTTGGAACTTCTCCAGCTCCTGCTGGTGCTTCTGCTCCAGCTCGGCCTCAAGGCGGGCCACGTCGAGGAGTAACTGCTTTCTCCTCATCTTGTCATTCTTGGGCACCGAGTTCTTCATGGCCTGGATCTGGGCCTTCAGCTCTTTCTTCTCACGGTGGTGGCGGCGCACCATTCGCTGATGCTCGCTCTGTGGATCTTCCATCATCATGTCGAAATTGGACTTTGGTGGCGGCTCACGTACCGGTTATGATTCAGAGTAACCGTTAGGACCACTACGGTGGTCAGAGGTCCTCAACCGCCACCAGCGGCTGCGGTCTTCACCGCTCAACCTCCCTGGCCCTTGCTCTGGCTCTGTCCATGGTCCTCTCTACCATTGGCCACTGTCTCTCCGTGGCCACACCCCCAATGCGTCTGGCACTATGATTGGTTGCTGGGAGACTCTAGCCATGCCCCCTGAGGCCCCGTAGCAACCGGTGTTCAGGCAGGGGTGGGGGGGAGAGGTTCCAGAACCTGGGTGAGATGCTGCATGGCACCTTACGTGTGACAGTTGGGCTGGTAGAATTTTTCAGTGAGGAGAGAAGACGCGGATTTCCTTTGGAGGTGGTTTCGAGCTTGCAAATAGACACCATGAGCAAAGCTCACCTCACCCCCTCCTAATTGGAAAAAATTGATGGATAAAAAGTTATCGTTGAAATTAAATGGTGGCAGATGTGTTCAGGGAATACAGCGGGGATTCAATCCCTTTATGAATCTGGATAGATGAGTGTGTGGCAATGCCAACAACTTTGGAATGGTAGTAATGCCAGGAAATCGTATCATCATATTAGAAGCCTTGGAACGAGTATAAACAGTGGCTGTGTTCACCGGAGAAATCAACTGCTTCCACATGTCCCCTCTCCATAGCATCTTTTTACTGTGATGCTAAAAACTGGGCCATGAACATTTTCTCATTGAACTTCTGTGTTGAATAAATTTTTGTAATAGTAATTTTTTTTTTCATGGACTCTTACTTTCCAAGTAAAAGTGGCTTCCTTTCCAAGCCATGCTAGAGAACGACAGCACAAATATTACACCGCTAGCTCCATGTGCTCTCACAGTGGACCGACCATTATGCCTAGTGTTCAGGATGCAACGTGGCTTTCTCCAGCTTTTTGGGTCCTTTGAGCTGTGAATCCTTAATTTTGTGTATCAGAACAAAGACGTCCTTATGGCTTGGGAATACAGAATCCTCTCTGTTTAGGTCTCAGTTCCACCTTGTCTTACCTCAGTGTAAGAATGTAATCGCCACCCCCCTTAAAGTCATTCACCATAACTAGCAGACCTCTCAGCTTGCCCTCACCTAATCGCTGGTACCCTAAATGACTCTTCTCCTGGCTTTGGAAATGGGTACTCTCGGGTGCCCAGGAAGCGTGACAGCTGGCAATCATGAAGGCATTTCTTTTTTTTTTTTTAAGATTTATTTTGTTTATTTATGCATACAAGAACTGAGGTGTACGCCAGGTGGGGGTTGAGAGGATTCACCAGAGACAGAGTGAGGAGCAGAACAGGCAATCTAGTAAAACACACTGCTGAGGGGAGCAGCGGGCGATTCAGGAGAGGTCTGCTGCGCCATGTGGGTCAGTTCCCTGGCCAGGGATCGAACTTGTGCTGCAGTGGCTGCTGATAGCTTCATAGTGCTGACACTTAACCTCTTGCACCACGAGGGAGGCCCCATGAAGCCATCTCTTTCTGATTATTTTGAAGCTCTAAAGGTTCTAAAACCGAAAAGAAAAATATTAAGCTTTTTCAAATATATTCTTTTCCTGCCTCACCCTGCTCATCTGTATCTTGATTCCTAAACAGGAAGACTGAAGACAACCTTTCCCTTGTTACAAAAGAGGAAACTGGACATTTGTCTAAAATGTTGCATATGCCAAATTTTCACTCCCCTTCATTGAAAGAGTATTCTGCGAAGTAGATGTACTGTTGTTTGTTTTAACATTCACTTGTTGAAGGACATCTGACTTGTTCCAGTTGGGATTTATCACAAATAAACTTGCTACAAACAGCTCTACACAGGTTTGGGAGTGAACTCAAGTCACTGGGTTCACTGGGAAGATGCCCAGGATTGCAATTACTGAATGATATTGTTTTTTTTTTTTTTTTTTTTAAAAAAAAAAACATCTTCCAGAGTGGCTGTATTATTGTATATTCCCACCAGCAGAAGATGAGCCATCCAGTTTTTCTGCATTCTCATCAGCATCTGGTGTTGTCATAATTTCTTATTTTGGTCATTGTGATACGTGTATAGTGACACCTCAATATGGTTTTAATTTGTACTTCCCTAATGGTTCCTCACACTCATCATTTCATGCGTTCATCTGCCATCTGTGCCACATCCTCTCGGGTAAAATGTTTGTCGTTTGCCCATTTTATAATTGAGCTTTTATTTACTGTTGAGTTATAAGAGTTCTTTATATATTCTACTTGTTCTCTATTGGATATGTGACTTGCAAATCTTTTCTCACACACTGTGATTTCTTTTTTTTCATCACTTTATCTGATACTTCTCAGAGCAAAACTTTTTCATTTTGATGAAGTCCAATTTATCACTTTTTCCTTCTGTGAATCATGACTTTCTTGTCAAGAGCACTTTGTCTAACCCTAGATCCCAAAGACTTTGTCCTGTTCCTTTGACTTAAAGATTTATCGCTTTTGGGTTTAAATTTAAATCTGTGGTTCATTTTTAGTTTATTTCTGTGTAAGAATTAAGAAATAGGTTGGGTTCATTCTTTTCTTATGGATCTTCATTCCTCCATTAAATTGGTTTTACACCTTCATCAGAAACCAGTTGAGTACATTTGTGTGGGTCTATTTTTGGGCTTTCCATTTTCTTCCATTAATCTATTTGTTTATCCCTCTACCAACAAAAAGCAGTCTTGATGACTATAGTTACGTAACATAATAAGTCTTGAAAGTAGTAGACCCTTGCCTTCAACTTCTTTTTTAAGATTGTTTTAGCTATTCAAATTCCCCTGTGTTTCTATAATCTTATCAAGATCTACAAAGAGTCTTGATGGGATTTTTATAGGATTATGTTAAATCCATGTATCAACTTGGGGGAGAATTGGCATCTTTACTATGTTGAGTCTTGTAATTAATGAACACCTGGGTATGCATATCCATTTGTTTAAATTTTCACTGATTTATTTTTTTTAAAGATATATTTATTTATTTATACAAGCACTGGGTACAGTCAGAAGCGTGGGAGGGTGAGTGAATTCACCAGAGCCAGAGCGGGGAGCAGAACAGGCAGACTGAGGAAATACACTGCTGAGGGGAGAAGCAGGGGGCAGGAAAGGTCTGCGTGCCATGTGGGACCCTCGCCTGGCGGCCAGGGATCGAACCGGAGCTGCAGAGGCTGTGGGCAGCACTACAACCCAGCACTCAACCGGTGCGCCACTGGGGAGGCCCGTTCACTGATTTCTTTTTCTTTTTTTAAACAAATTTTTTTTAATATTCCCCATACAATTGCAACCCCCTTATTTTGACCCCAATCCCTCCCCTCCCTGCCCCCCAACCCCCATAGAGTGTCTCTGGTTCATAGTTGTTTGTTGATTTTGATTTTCACTTTCTTAGAGTTATTCACTTTCCTGGTCCCTTATTTAAGTTTTCCAGATTCCTGCTATGAGTGAGACCATCCGGTATTTTTCTTTTTCTTTCTGGCTTATTTCGCTGAGCATGATCCCTTCCAGCGCCATCCATGTTGCTGCAAATTGCATTTGTTTATCTTTTTTGAACGCTGAGTAATATTCCATGGTGTATATGTACCACATCTTCTTGATCCAGTCATCTATTTTTGGACATTTGGGTTGTTTCCAAAGCTTAGCTATTGTAAACAGTGCTGCTATAAACATAGGGGTGCAGGTGCTCTTTGGAATTGATGTTTCTGTGTCCTTTGGGTAAATCCCTAGGAGTGGAATTGTTGGATCATGTGGAAGCTCTATGTTTAGTAGGTACAGAAATCTCCACACAGCTCTCCATAGTGGTTGGACCAGTTTGCACTCCCACCAACAGTGCAGGAGAGTTCCTTATTCTCCACATCCTCGCCAACATTTGTTGTTGCTAGTTTTTTTAATATGTGCCATTCTCACTGGTGTAAGATGGTATCTCATGGTAGTTTTGATTTGCATTTCCCTGATTACAAGTGATGTTGAACATTTTTTTTCATATGCCTGTTGGCCATTCGCATTTCCTCTTCAGAGAAGTTTCTTTTTAGCTCTTCTGCCCATTTTTTGACTGGATTATTTTCTTTGTTTTTGTTGCGTCTCATTAGCTCTTTGCAGATTTTTGTGATCAGTCCTTTATCATTAGTGTTGTGTGCAAAAATGTTCTCCCAGTTGGTGGGGTTTCTCTTTGTTTTGGTTACTGTCTCTTTTGCTGTGCAGAAGCTCTTTAATTTGATGAAGTCCCGGCTGTTGATCTTTGCCTTCACTATCACTGCTTTGGGTGATGTGTCTGTAAAGATGTCTTTGATGTGCATATCATGTAGTGTTTCGCCTGTATTTCCTTCTATGTATTTTATGGTTTCAGGTCTTATGTCTAGTTCTTTAATCCATTTTGAGTTGATTTTTGTGTATGGTGCGTTCACTGATTTCTTTCATGAGTGTTTTATAGTTTCCAGCATATAAGCCCTGTACGTATTTTGTTAGGTTTATATTTAAGCATTTTTTTTGAGTGACTGTAAATGACATTTTTGTGTTTTTAATTTCTGTGTCCACATGTTTGTTGCTGGCATATGGAAATTACAATCAACTTTTGTATACTTGTCTTCTATGTTATGACCTTGTTCAGCTGACTTACTATTCCTAGGAGGTTTGGGGGGAGGGGTTAAATTCCCTGGAATTTTCTATGTAGCGATTTATGTCATCTGTGAATGGGGGCAGTTTTGTTTCACCCTTTCCAAGCTGTATCCCTTTATTTCCCCTTCTTGCCTTATTTCACAAATTATAACTTCCAGCACTGTGTTGAATAAGAGTGGCAAGGGCAGACCTCATGCTATGTTCTCAGTCTTGGGGGGAAAGCATTTGTCCTTTACGTGTAAGTTTCATATTAGCTGTAGGTTTTTATAGATGGCTTTTATCAAGTTGAGAAAGTTCCCCTGTGTTCCTATTTTTCTGAGAGTTTTTAACATGAATGGGCAGGGATTGAATTTTGTCAATATTTTTTTCTACATCAGTTGATATGTTCATGCTTTTTCTTCTGTAGCCTGTTAATGTGATGGATTACATTGATTGAATACTATTTGCTAAAACTTTGTTAAGGGTTTTTAAATCTACATTTAGGAAGCATACTGATCTATAGTTTTCTCTTTTTTTTTTAAGATGTTAATTTTTATTTATTTTTTATTTTTTAAGATTTATTTATTTATTTATACAAGCACTGGGTACAGTCAGAAGCTCAGGAGGATGAGAGAATTCACCAGAGCCAGAGCAGGAAGCAGAACAGGCAGAAGGACCGAGGTACACTTCTGAGAGGAGCGGCGGGCCAGACAGGAGAGGTCTGTCGAGCCTTGTGGGACCCTCACCTGGTGGCCTGGGACCGAACTGGTGCTGCAGAGGCTGCGGGCAGCTTTGCAGACCAGTGCTCACCCGCTGCGCCACCGGGGAGGCCCTAGTTTTCTTTTCTTGTATTATTTTGATTAGTTTTGGGATCTGGGTAATACTAACTTCGTAAAATAAAGTTGAAAGTCTTCCCTCCCATTTTTTAAAGAGGAGATTGTGTGAAATCAGAATGGATTCTTCTTTTAATGTTTGGTAGGAGTCTTCAGGGAAAACACTTGAGCCAAGAGATTATTTATGGGGGAGATTCAAAATTACAAACTAATTTTCCTTAATTACAGGTCTAGTCAAATGATTTATTTCATATTGGGTGAATATTTTGGTTATTGGTATTTTTTGAGAGATGAGTTCATTTCATGGAAGTGGCAAAATTTGTATGTAGAGTTGATTGTAATGTTTATTATCATTTGATGTTTACAGGATCTGTAGTGATATTCCTCAACTCATTCCTGATGCTGGTAACTTGTGTCTGCCCTCTTTTATTATTTGTTCATTGTCAATCTTGTTAGAGATCAGTTATAGTGATCTTTTAAAAGAACAAGCTTGTTGTTTCATTGATTTTTCCCTACTGCTTTCTGTTTTCAATTTCATTGATTTCTGGTGTCTCTTTTCCTTCTACTTGTTTTGACTATATGCTAGTCTTCTTTTTCTAGGTTCTTGAAGTAGAAGCTTAGATGATTGATTTCTGGCCATTTCTCTTTTGTAATGTATGCATTTAGTGCCCTAAATTTCCATCTCAC
>NW_023601543.1:46781105-46835665 GCF_014898055.3 Talpa occidentalis
GGTGCCCGCTGGCATGACTTTTATGTGCTTTTACCAGGGCATGTATGGATTTGCATGGAGCTTGGGTGGTGGGTGGAGGTGGGGGGTGAATAGTCCTCTTGCTCTCCCTCAGCTCCCACCTACCAGACTTCTTCTGATAACCAGTGGATGGATCTGCACTCTGCCTGGGCTACTGTTGCAATTTGGTGAATTTGGAGGTGGATTTCCTTTAGCACCTGTGACATGATCACTGCTGCTGCCAGGAAAAATGTCCTAACACTCTTACCTTGGCATGGATGGATCTGTGTGCTACCTTGGTTTCTGTTGTGACTGGGTAGGTTTGAAGGGGGGTTTCTTGTGGCACCACTTGACCAGACTGCTTCTGTTGGTGGGCAGGATGTTCCAGCACTTTCATCTTCACATGGGGACATCTGCACACTGTCTGGGTCACTATGGCAGCTGGGCAGGTGTGTTTTCCTTCCACCAGACTGCTTGGGGGTAACCAGAGGGCCCTGATGTAGGGCCCAGCACTATAAGGCTCTGGCTGTGGCTCTGTCCACTTGTGGGGACTTCATTGAAGCATTTTTTACACATTTAAAAAATATTTATTTATTTATGCATACAAGAGCTGAAGTACAGGCCAGAGCTGTGGGGGCCAGGGGTGAGGGGATTCACCAGAGACAGAGTGGGGACCAGAACAGGCAGATCTACTGAACTACACTGCTGAGGGGAACAGCGGGCGAGACAGGAGAGGTCTGGTACACCTCATTGAAGCATTTTTCTGATGGTCCCTGTAAAAATCTTTGTCAGACAATTCTCAGATCTCTCACATCTTGGTTTGGATATCTATCTATTGTCTTTTTTCATTCATTTTAAGACTTTCCTGGTTTTTGAAATAGTGGACAATACTTGATTAAAACCTGGGCATTTTGTGTGTTATGTCATGAGAATCTGTATCTTGTATAAGCTTTATCTTTTAGCTGGCCTCTGACATTACTACCAGAGGGGAAGAGGGGTGTCACATCATACTATCAGGTGGAGGTAGAAGTGCAGGTTCCCCACATGGCCTCCACTGTCCTGACTGTGGTGTTCTTCATCACCGCTGGACAATTTGAGTTTCTGCTCCACTTTAGGCTGTCACTGACAACTTCTTGCCAGGGAGAGGTCAGAGTGCCTAGTTAATGCTTCCTTTGTTATTACCTCCTCTGACTCTTGGGATGGGGGTTGACCTTTTAACCACTGAGTGGTGGTCAAATTCCTGACTTTCCACTATATCTTCCCTGACATCACCTTATTATTTTCCCAAGTGAGGGTGGAATTCTAGGCTTTCCACATAGTCTCTGTTGATATAATATGTGCATGTGTGTGTGTGTGTATGTGTGTGTGTATGTCTTGTTACCTGACACAGGGGATGAAATTCCCTTTTCTGTACTTCTCCTTCATGACACCATGCCAGAAGGGAGGGGACTGGAGATGTTGGGGGCATGTCATTACAGCCTCATGAGGTTGGAAGTCTAAGTTCCTCCCCCACCCCCACCTTAGCCTTTGCTAGTGTGGGTGGGGTTGGGGCCATAGTCTGTTCTCTGGGTTTGACTAGAATAGAGTGATTATTGTCTAAAACCTTTCTGTCTTGTGAGGTTGATATTTTCCTAGTCCTTCTGCTAGAAAGAACAGGTTTTGGTTGGGACTCAAAACAGATTTGTCCCTGTTGGTATTTCTGTGTGTGGCCTTCTCCAACCCCAAGTCTGGAAGTTTGTGAGACAAAAAGAAAATTCATTTTATTCATTCCATCCTGAGACCCATAGGTGGTTTGCCTTCTGTATGCCTTTCAGTCTTTTGTTTGTTTTATATGTGATTTACAGGGTTTTTAAGTTGTAATAGCAAAAGGAATATGGCAAAATACACCACCTCTATCTTTCCCTATCTTATTTTTGGTAAACAGAAATACCTCATACTCTCCCTTAATGTCAAGTTCATGTTTCAAAGAAATTAGATACTGTGACTGAAAATTTTAGGAAGTCATCATTCTGATCCTGAAAGAAACATCTTTTGGACTTTGATAGCATGATAGCAATGGCCACATACAGTCTGCTTGTTTGCTATAATCAAGATTGATTTACAGATACTGCAGAAGGGATGACAGGTCCTTTTGAATGTCAGGCTCCATTGTGTGGGTTTGTTTTTGTGGCCTGAATTGCAGAAAAATCAACTTTGCAAATGTTGAGCTTTACTATTTTAGTTTGTGTTAAGGAAACCATAGTTAATTCAAAATGAATGTGCTTTTCCAGCTCTGCACTGAAGCCTACCACCCTCTGAACCTTCTCCCCACTCCATCCCCCACCTTCCCTCAATACACATTCTCCCATCTGGAGATTATGATACGATTGCCAGGGCACATGCACTGCCTTGTGGAGCCACACATCTTTAGCAATGGATGGTCTGTGACTATCATTTCTCACAACTTAATTTTTGATAAAATTGCAGAGAGTTCAAGGTTACCTTTTCCAATAAGAAGCAATGGCAAAGGTGAAAAGTTGTCTTGATGATTAACTGCATAGCCTTTGCCAGTTAGTGAGGTAGAAGGGGCCAGGGAATCAATGTCTATCTTACAGGGGCTGTGATGATTAAATGTATGTCAAGCACTCAACTCAGTGCTTGGCACCAAGGGGGGCAACAATAAATGGCAGTCCCTTCCCTCTACCATTCCCCATTCCTTACCTTTTAGCTCCTGTGATCCATTCAGTACTCTCATACCTTTCCTTTCCTCTTCACCACTTCCATTCCTCCTACCCTTCAGGGGCTACCAGACATAGGGGTTTCTATGGTAATTAGCATCCTAGTTACCTAATATTTAATGGTCCCTAGGTGTTTATCAGGACTGGGTTCCTAGCCAACATAAAGAGGAAGCTTTCTAGTGGCTCAAGGGCTACTGAGAAATTGTCAAACACAAGCCATTAGATTGAAGTTGTTCTAATTAGACACAATTGCACACAGTACCATTTTGGTGAGGAAATCCTCTCCTGTACAGGGCTTTCAGTTCCTCGGCATCTGGAGAATCACTCTCTCCCCAGCGCTTTCTTATGAGAGATATCACTGGGTTGTAGATGTTGAAATTCAAGTGAGGGTAGTATTGGGCAACAAGGACCCAACCTTACTGAAGGTTCTTGAGAGCACCAAGGATTTCTTCTTTCATCTACCCACCTGTCTTTTAAGGTCATAAAATTTCTTGCTCTGTTCATGTCTGGTTACTGTGCAGATCCTTACCTTATTCCTGACCCCACTCCAACCTCTCACCTGCTTTGCTCATTCATTCATTCAGCCACCGTTGATCAATCCTACTCTATAACAGGCACAACTTTAGGCACTGTGGATTCAACAGTGAACAAAATAGACAAATATCCTAATCTCAGTATGCTTACAGAAAACTAGGGGAAGACAGACAAAAACTAAGTAACTACAGAATGATGTGCAAACTTAAAGCTGAGCTTTGCAACAGAGTTACACAGTCACACTTTTGACTTATTTCTCCCTGTGTTCCACCTCATCAACAGGCTGTATGCTCTGACCAGCTTCTCCTGTCCCCTTTCACACTTGGTAAAGGATAACCTGAGGACACACAGGAGGCTTTGAGACTGATTAGTGTTACCAGTAGCATGAAGTTAGAGGTGGGGGTGAGAGTTATGGGAGAAAGGGAATACTTTTCGCATGGTGGGTTAAGCAAAGGATAAACTTACTTTGGCTACCATTGTGAGAGGGGCCTGCAGGACCAGCAGTTCCTGTCACAGCTAGTAAAGCTAGTTGCTGGTCTCTAAAATGTGTTCTGCTGATCCTGGGCTTACAGATATGTGATACAGGGGCAACTGCAGGGGCAGCCAAACAGAGGATTCTGGACTTCCCAGCTCCCACTTCACACTGTGCACACTGCTGAGGGGAGAAGTGGGTGAGACAGGAGAGGTCTGCTGTGCCATGTGGGTAGCTCCCTGCTCGGGGATTGAACTAGTGCTGCAGTGGCTATGGATAGCTGCATAGTGATGTGACTTAACCCCTTGTGCCACAAGGGAGGCCCAGAAGCACCGTTCTGATTCAGATGGTGCGCTTCCCCTGACACTCTCCATACACAGTTCACATAGAGGTGGGTGCAACAAAGATGGAAGCAAGGAAGGTGGTCAGGCAAAGTTGGGGTGCATGGGGGTACTTGCCAATGGGACTCCCTTGGGAGGAGAGAGTCCCTGTGACAGGGGAGATTTCAAACAGTACATCAGGAATCTGACCACTTCCTACCATCCCACATGCGCCAGTTCAGTCTGAGCCCTTGTCATCTTCTGCATGGATTATTGCCATAGCCCCCTCCTGATGGAGACCCGCTCCAGCTAGAAGTCGTGTCAGGGATCTCAGAAAGGAGAGGACGGAGTCGGTGAAAGTTTTCTCTCAAAGGGCTGAGGGGAAGTGGAGCGAGGTAGGAGTGAGGAAAACACAGACACCTTAGTTCGTGCAAGTATCTCCTGCTGAGGGTCTCAGGGGGTCTTTATTTATACCTTAAGGCAAGCAGTGGGATTACATCAGCGTAAGCATTGAAGCAGAGCAAAGACAATCAATACATATTTTCTCATGGTCATGTAAAGACTCCCTTGGCCTTACACCTGTAGGACATTTTTTGGGTAACCTAACAACAATTAGTTTCCTAGGTATAGCTCATTTACTAGCATGATCAACAGCACAACATTTGGCAACATTTAAACTTTCCCAATTACAAACGAGGGTGTAAAATTCCTATTCTATATTCAATTACTAAAATCAATCTATTTCCTAGCACTCAATTAACTTGGTTAACATATTAATTACTTCAGAGTGGTTTAAAACAATTCATCAAATCTACGTAAGTTCTACTGAAGTCTAACTCTTTTTTATTTATTTATTTATTTATTTATTTATTTATTTATTTATTTATTTGTTTGTTTGTTTGTTTGTTTGTTTGTTCGTTTATACATGCACTGGGTACAGTCAGAAGCACGGGAGGGTGAGAGAATTCACCAGAGCCAGAGCAGGGGCAGAGCAGGCAGAAGGACCGAAGTACACTGCTGAGGGGAGCAGCGGGCGGCAGGAGGGGTCTGCGCGCCATGTGGGACCCTCCTCCGGTGGCCGGGGAGCAGCCGGGGATCGAACCGGCGCGGCAGAGGCCGCGGGCAGCTTCGCAACCCAGCGCTCAACCGCTGCGCCACCAGGGAAGCCCTGAAGTCTAACTCTTAACTAGAAATTCCTAACCTCCACATGGCCTGCAAATTATTGACCTCATACATCAGGAAATGTATTGTTGCCGCAAACAGGTACCCCCCAGGTTAGGCTATGGTTTCCAAGCACAGCTGGTTCAGGGCCAAAGTTCTCAGGGCCAAAACACTTCTTTCCTAATTATAACTTAAGCAATTTTTCACTTCTTTTGTGATAGTTCATGCGTAAGAACAGTAAGCCAATTGTCATCTGGCTCCAAATTAGGTTTTCACATGCCAATTAATAAGTAACTTACTTCAACATTAACCAAGAACAAAGAGGAGAGCATTAGCAGGTGTTGCCATGGAGACTCCCTAGTTCAGATCTTCTTTGGGAAGTGCAAGAACTTCCTTCTTCTGGGAAGCACAACGTTCCCTCTTCCGGGGAGCACAGGAACTCCCTGCTTCTCGGGAGTCTCCCCCAATGCCCGGACTTTGTCAAGAGACAGCATGGGAGGCGCAGCCTGCCGCAATTCCCCCTTATTCGTTTTGGCCAACATTTGCATTGTTTTTAATTCAGTATTAGTTTGCTTGATAGCACGAAAAAACAATTTAGCGAGAATTGGGAACAAAAACAGGAGAACCAGCACTATAAGCAAGGAAATGTCAAAGTTAAGAAGGAGGGGAACCAAGCAGTTTTTGTGGTGTAATGCTGTAAGGAGGCCAGAAAGGAAGGAATCAGCAACCCCGGCAGGAGTGGAGGAAGAAAC
This sequence comes from Talpa occidentalis, assembly GCF_014898055.3. Lineage (NCBI taxonomy): Eukaryota > Metazoa > Chordata > Mammalia > Eulipotyphla > Talpidae > Talpa > Talpa occidentalis. The sequence goes on from NW_023601543.1 coordinate 46,787,059, forward strand.
ATAAGCTAAACTAATTGCCTTAATATCATCCTGAAGATTAGCAAGATCCAGGGAAATATTGGTATTTTCCCAAACTCCCAACAAGTGGTTTTTAACATTATTCCAAGAAATAGAGGAAGAATTATAAACATGCGGAGTAACACAAATCCATTTAAAATCAGAGTGACATCTAGTGGTAAGATGAGTCTTAATATGTTGAATCTGATTACCAATATACAGTAAAGTCTCTTCTAGGACATTTAAACGAGCCTCAAGTTTTTTATCAATATGGTCTTGAATAATTAAGGCCTGGGTAACATTGTGAGACAATTCATTAACATGTGAGGCTGTGTGAACTTGTTGTATGAGAGCAGTAGTGGAGGCAACCACAGAGCCAATAATACCAATGAGTGCAGTAATGCCTAAGATAAGAGCAGCAACAAACCTTTTTGAGCGATGGAGACCTGTTTCAACAAGCTGAAGAGCATAGACCCCGGTGTCATCATACCATGGTTGGTCCAAGTGCATGGGAAGAACAACATAAGGAGGTTGATGCACAATAACAAATGTCATAGTAGACCATGAATTGACAGAGGTGATACAATTAGTGAGTATACAGCCGGAACAATTAATATGAAAAGCATTTTGATGATAAGTGATTGATAAATGTCCAGAGCCTTCAACAAGGAGGGCCGTGCGGGGGGGCCCACACAGGCCCGTATGATAGAGTCATTAATAGGGCGTCCAGGTCGTCGGAAATGGACAATTGAAGTGGCAACGAGAAGACGAAACAAGTCCGAGTAAGCACGAGTCCCATTGGAAGTATTGAAGAAATAGGTGGGAGTGATCCATCCGGCAGAAAACCATCGGGTGATGGGCTCTGGGGGAGGAATCAGACTGTCCGACCAGTTGTAGATGGAGGAGCCTTGCAGAAACGATCTCTAATATGTGGAGACATTGGAGTGGGAGGCGACCGCACCGGGTACAGAATGGTCATAAACAGAAACATTAGTTTGATAGGGCTGATATCGAATACCTGCAGAAGGAAGCATGCAATTATGCCAGAGGGGAAATCCACGACTGTGGTCAACAGACTTCCAGTGGTCATTTGGAGTGCGAAATGTACAAGCAGGGAGAGTGGAAGAGAGGGGAATACGCGTTAACTGTTCATCAGCGGTCTGAGGGCCCAGGAGATTCAGGGACAACACCCAGAGGTCACGTCTTGGCGTGGGGGAAGAAAGCTTTGGGGAATCTGTTAACAAAAACTTATAATTAATAGGTAGACATCCACGCAAATGAGTCTTCATATATTCAGGATTCGATGTAAAGCACATGGGGGAGGTCCCTACACGTCCGTGAAAGGAAAAGTTATTAGTTCTTTTAAACAAAATAAAGGAGTCCGAATCACCACCTAACAATTCAGAAAAATTAGTAAAAACACGAGGTGAGAGAAATCCCCAAGGAGTGGGGTGCAACAGAGGAGAGTCAGGGATGTAGGCCCAATAAGAAGTTGCAGGTGCAGAGCTAGAGGCTGTGGGGGGGGGGGCGGCAGCGGGGGAACAGGTGAGGAATGAATAGGCATTACTTGGCAGGAAATAAGAGCCAACATAGCTAAAACATGGTTTCCGGAGTAACAGCAGTATTCTGACTGTTGATGAGATGACGAGCTTGGTGTGTGAGCCTTTTGAGTTGGCCCCAAGACGGGTAGCTGCAGTGCTGAGTAGCAGATGACCAAGACTTGCGGTCATGCAGATGCAGATGATACAGGGATGATGTCAAATTGTGGGTAGGAGAGTGAGGACGTCGTCCAGAAGGAGAATTACGGAGATGAGGTGGGAGTCTAGACCTTCTGTTTCCTGGTTTATTCTGCAGAGGCGGGGAGGCCATCGGTCGAGTTTTTCTGGACATGATGGCAAATCACTCTGTCAGGGAGCCAAATAAGAGTGTTTGAGTCCTGTGGAAAAACACAAGCATACCCGCTCCCACAGGTTAGAAGCACATCAGGTCCCTTCCAGGTACCTGTGAGGAGATCCTTCCACATGACATGTGGTTTAGGAGTCGGATGTTCTGGCTCCCAATGTTTATTAATTGGTGACACATCACGAGAATCACAATTCAGATAATTAATTACAAACATAGCATGGGTCAGAATATGATGAGCTGAACTGTGTTTAAATTCAGACTGTTGCAGCTTAGTTATTTGAGACTTTAAAGTCTGGTGGGCTCTTTCCACAATTGCTTGCCCCTGTGGATTATAGGGGATTCCTGTGGAATGAGCAATTTGAAATGAAGCACATAATTTCTTGAAGGCAGAAGATGTATACACTGGAGCATTGTCAGTTTTAATTGCACGGGGCTTGCCTGCATAGGCAAAGCAGAAATGCTGAGGGACATCCTTAAAAGCCTCTCCCGTCCGGGCAGTGGCCATAATAACATGGGAAAATGTGTCCATGCAGACATGAACAAAACTGAATCTACCAAAACTAGTAACATGCGTAACATCCATCTGCCAGAGGTCGTTTGGCCTAAGACCTTGTGGGTTTACCCCCATTGGAAGAGTATGGTGAGTAGTGGGGCAAACAGAAATTATGAACAATCTCTCGTGCTGCTTCTCGGGTTAGTTGGAACTGTTTCCGCAGTGAAGCGGCATTCTAATGGTGGAGGGCATGATCATTAATTGCCTCCTGCACTGAGAAAGCAGCCTTTCTAGTCAGCAGATCCTGCTGAGACCCTCAGCAGGAGATACTTCCACGACCTAAGGTGTCTGAGTCTTCCTCACTCCTACCTCGCTCCACTTCCCCTCAGCCCTTTGAGAGAAAACTTTCACCGACTCCATCCTCTCCTTTCTGAGATCCCTGACACGACTTCTAGCTGGAGCGGGTCTCCAGCACCCTCCAAAAGGCTCTCCTCTCCTGACCCTTTAAAAGTATGAGGTAATCCTGTCTCTTATCTGCTGCAAACCCCACAAAGACTCCCCATTTCAGTCAAAGTAAAAGGCTCTCCACCAGCAGGCCCCATTAAGCTCTCTGACCTCATCTCCATTTTTCTCACTTACTTGGCTCCAGCCTCCTGCTCCTCAAAACCTGCCAGATACACCCCACATCAGAGTGTGTGCACTTTCTCTGTGCAGGCAGCCAGCCACCTGGCTTATCTTCAAGTCTTTCCTCAAAAGCTGCTTTGGAGGCAAGGTCTTCCCTGACTACTAGTTTTAAAATTGTAAAGCTGCTCTCCCTTCCCAACCCCTCTCTACTCCCAGCATTCTAGATCCTTTTTACACTGTCTGTCCACACTTTTGCTTTTCCCATGGCACTTATAACACACTATCCTCATTAGTAGTGAATTCGTTGCTATCATCTGTCTCTCCCCTACCAGAATGCAAACTTCACCAAAGCATGCTCGCATGCTCGCATGCTCTTTCTTTCTTTCTTTCTTTCTTTCTTTCTTTCTTTCTTTCTTTCTTTCTTTCTTTCTTTCTTTCTTTCTTTCTTCTTTCTTTCTTTCTTCTTTCTTTCTTTCTTCTTTCTTTCTTTCTTTCTTTCTTTCTTTCTTTCTTTCTTTCTTCTTTCTTTCTTCTTCTCTTCTTTCTTTCTTTCTTTCTTTCTTTCTTTCTTTCTTTCTTTCTTTCTTTCTTTCTTTCTTTCTTTCTTTCTTTCTTTCTTTCTTTCTTTCTTTCTTTGTTTTTCTCACTGGTGATAATCCGGCTGCCTAGGAAAATAACCAGCACGTAGTATGGTCACCTGAGGACGTGGATGCTTTCACACTCAGACATCCCCACAGCACGGGGAGCCCCTGGTGATGCTCCTGTGGACACAGGAATAAGGATTGACAAACAGGCTCACTCACATTTGCACACACATACGCACACACAGAGGCCATATGTGCACATGAACGTGCATGCAGAAATCATATTTTAAATGCTTATTTTTTATCATGACCTCGAGGGACCATTTTTCCCCTGGAATTCTGTTACAAAAATTTTTACACCTACGGAATATTTGAAGGCATCATACAGGGAACATCCACCACCTAAACTGTACAGGAAGTATTTTGCTTTATTTGATTGACTGCACATCTGTCCATCAATATAGCTGTTTACATAGCCCTCAATACATCGATGCATTTCAAGGTAAAGTGCGGCCATTGGTGCACCTCACCCAGAAACACTTCAGCATTAATGAAAGTTCAACATGTCTACTTTTCCAATAAAATTTACAAACAGAGAAATGCACAGATCTTAAGTGTATATTTGTTGAGCTTTGACAAATGAGCTTTTGGACTGTGTAATTCAAAGCCCTAGCAAGAGAGAGAACATTACTTTCAGCCCCCAAATTTCTGTCATGTCATTTCTTAGTCAATCTCCTAGCAGAGGCAACCATGGCTTGGCTCTGATTTTTTCACTATAGATTAGTTTCACTATAGATTAGTTTTCTAGAATACATAGATTGTTTCAATATGTACAATACACATGTTTGTCTATCCAGTGCTTTCTATACACACACAGATGCACATGTGATGTCTTCATGGAGAGTAGTAAGTTCTCTGGACTGACAGAAAGGCCAAGGTATTTTCAGTCTTGGCCTGTGATCTATTCTCTCCTCTTCTTCAATCACTTTGTCCCTGAGAGACCAAGACAGCTGGACTTCAGAAACAGAAATTCAGGCTCTGTGTGTTTTGTGTGCTCTTGGGTTACCCTCCACCCCCTCCTTATCCACACCGACTATAGAGGCTTCTCATCAGCCTCATCCCTACTCCCACTCACTTCCCACAATAGAGCTTCATCCTACTTCTCTGCAAGTGTGCAATGGGGTGTCACAATCTTAACCCAGGCCATGCCCAAGTAGGTAAAATTTCACGTGGGTAGAAGAAACTAGACAAGCTGAGGTGGAGCATCTCCTTGCGATCTTGTGGGAGAGTGGGGAGAGTAGGAGTTGCAGGGTGGAGAGTAGGCAGGGCCTGAGAAGAAACATGAAGAGGGGAATGATTGCAGGCCCTGAGCAATCATGGCTGAACAGCCACACAGCACTTAGCTGGAGTGACCAGTACCCTGGGCATGATGCTTTTGCCCTCTAAGAAGGACTTCAAGACCTTCCTGGAGGTCTTCACTATTTTTCAATGGGTCCTCAGTATCTTCTCTATTGGTGAGTCTTCAGCCTCTTGGAGGTTGACCAGCTGCTCTGGTTTGCTTGGGACTTGGGCATATTACAGTTCAGCAGGACTTTTGATGTTAAAACTGGTTGTACCAGGCAAATCAGGATTGTTGGTTGCTAACCTGACACTCCTGCTCATGGAGCATGTGGGCCCTTGGAGTGTACATGTTGGGATGTGTACACACTTAGAGGTATGTGCACCTGTGTGGGTGGGCATGTGTGTGAGCATCTACACTGGGGGGTTGGGGCATGTTTTGGGAAGAAGGGGCACAATTCCATGGACATTAACCAATGAAAAGAACTTAGTTGCAATCTTGGGCTTTTGAGCAAATCATCCTTGGGAGACAGTTTTCCTGGTGGCAGAGGGAGGGATGAAAATCTCATGTCCAGAGGAATTCATCTGGTTCTCCACCATATGGGAAGTGGGCCTGGCAAAAAAGTCTCATCTGTCAAGTGATTTGGGTCAGTCCTGGCAAGAGCTTATGGTATCTCTGGGAAGGAAAGATTCAGCTATTCCCTGGGAGCTTAGGACTTGCAAGTGAGTAGAGAGAGTGGCATAGAGGGCAGGGAGTATGGGGGTTGGGGTGGTGATGAGAGTGTTGCCTGGAGTGGGTGCCAGAATCCCCCATGTTGAAAGGAAAAGCATTAGCTTAGGAATGACAGGCATTCACAGCTGGAAGAGACCAGGTAAGAGGATTTCTCCTAGGGCCTTGGTGCCAATGTTCTTGGAACCCAGAGTCAGTCAGTGGTCTCAAGGCATCTGCATTTCCTTCTTGTAGATTCTGCTCTGGCCTAGAAGCTTCAGGCCTTCCCCTCATCCTGGCCTTGTCAGGGATTGTTCACTCTGCTCTAAAAACTCTTTCTTCTTCCCTTATTTCTTACCATCCTTGAAGAGTCAATCCAAATGTGGGTTCTCTTCTATTGTCTTTCTTGAGTCCTTGTTCTATCCTGAGAGACTTGGCTTATTACCACTCTCTTCCTCCTTCCTCTCCTCATTGTACTGTGTGTGTCTGTGTGTGTGTGAGAGAGAGAGGGTGGGGGAGACACAGCGAGAGAGAGAGCAAGAGAGAGAGAGCACACAGAGTCACCCATGCCCCGGAGCTGACACTGCACTGAGAGCATAGTGTGAGCATTTATTGAAGGCCACCCTAGGCCAGGCTCAGGTAAGGGTTGCAACCTCCATAGAGGTACCTTTCCTTCCTCAGTCCAGTCGAGGGCTTAATCTCCTTAGACGTGACCACTTGTTGGAGACCCCTAGGGCCTGTAGTGCTGAGACAAGGAAAGCATCAAGGTCATGGCTAAAAAACTGATGAGGCCAGGTGGGAGGACTGGCCTGTGTGCAGATTGGGGTGTTCTTTCCTGTGTCTGAGAAGCTATGTCTAGGGGAAAAACTAGATTAGAAAAAAACCAGAATGACCTGATGGCTCAGAACCGTGGTGGTGAGTGTGTGCCCAGAGAAGGCCAAATGCTAAGAGAATACTTCGTTGTCTAGTCACTAACATTGGGGGAAGGGGGTTGCTGCTTGTATCAATAAAAACAAGTTGCACCGGGCACTCGGGATGCTTCAGCACAAAAGAGAGGATTTGCGTCCCCTGGCTCCCTCTTAAACTCTGTTTTGTGTCTATCATTTCTTGGTAATTTCTACAACTCAGTCAGAGTCCTCTTTGGAGCTGGACACTGGCAACTACTAACACTTTTTTGTGCATCTATAGCCATAAATGATAGTTATGGATATATAAATATGTACCTAGCCACATGCAGGCATTCATACATACAGGTGCAAACACACACACACACACACACACATACATACACAGAGCCAAGAGGTGGTAAAATACGGGTGTTAAAACATATAATCTCTTGAGTCAGATGGCCTGTATTCAAATGCCAGCTCTACCACTTACTCTCTGTACATGTTTGGCAAGTTTTTTTATTCTTTTTGAGTCTTGTTTTCTTCATCTGTAAAATGCGCACAAACAATATATTAAGTGGGATGGCCTAGGTGCCATGGGGAGAGAGAGGAGGCAAGGGTGAAGCTCAGGTCCCCAGTGTGAGCTGTGGGGTGGGATGAGGGGAACGAAGCAGGGGGTAGAGGGCAGCAGCAGGGCTCTAGGCCTGGAGCCCAGAAGATATGGGTTCCAGTGCTCATCCTTCCTTCATGAGCTCTCATGGGGTGAGGTGGGGCAAATGACACCTCGGCATCTTCCCACTCTTGACCAGAAGAATCTAAGAGTAGGATAGTGTATATTTGGATCTGAAAGGCCTTGAGGGAAAACACTCACAGTAAGTCTACGAAGAAGACAGGGCAGATACTGGTAGTTTAATTCTCATCTGGCAGATGAGATACTGAAGCTCACTGACTATGCTTTTAGTAAGTGGCACAGCATTTCACAGCAGGCTGCTGCATCTGAGGCCACACTGCCTCACAAGGTATCTCCAACATTGTCTGGGTTCAAACTTAGCGTAAGGGAAACAGGGAGGTCTCTTTGGGATTAAGCCCATGCTTCCTTTATTTCTTGAAAAAGTCAGACCGTTTTATAAAGAGTTTATCAAAAGCCTAAAACTGCTCACCTTCATTTGACCCTTACACCTGTTCCACAGAGGCAGCCATTTTCAACTTCAGTTAGCTCACGCTTCTGGTGTTTACCTCTGTATGTTTAAATTTTACTATTTCATTTTTGAAATATTGCTATTTTCTGATCTAATAACTTTAGATATTGTCACTGACTTCTTAATATGGAAGATGAGAATTTGGCTCTAAAAACTGTCGTTAGAGCTGCCCCCAACTGGCAGGTTTTGGTTAAATGCCTGACTGTGACTAGGAAATATTATCCACAGTTGAGCTATTTAGTGTATTAAGATTATATTTCCTTTCTTGTGCAACTTCTGGTTTTCCCTGAAATTCATAATTGCCTCATGTCAAATTTTTAATTTTTTTTTTTTTTTATAGAGGCATGTTTTATTTATTTATTTATTTTATTTGTTTGTTTGTTTGTTTTTGTTTATACATGCACTGGGTACAGTCAGAAGCGTGGGAGGGTGAGAGAATTCACCAGAGCCAGAGTGGGGAGCAGAGCAGGCAGAAGGACTGAAGTACACTGCTGAGGGGAGCAGCGGGCGGCAGGAGAGGTCTGCGCACCATGTGGGATCCTCCTCCGGTGGCCGGGGAGCAGCCGGGGATCGAACCGGCGCCGCAGAGGCCGCGGGCAGCTTCGCAACCCAGCGCTCAACCGCTGCGCCACCGGGGAGGCCCAAATTTTTAATTTTTAATTTTTAAATTTTTTTATTTATTTTTATTTTTTACGTCATTGTTCATTTTTAAACAGTATTTGTTTCCCCCCCACCCTCTCAGGTGTAGTCCCCATAGTTTCCTTCACCAATGCACCTGTGCACCATCACCTCAGTCCCCTGTGCTCCACCCTCCCTCCCTCTGATCCCTCTTCCTCCTCCTCCCCTGCAGTATGTCTCTGATTTATAATTGTCTGTTTTTGCTTTGTTGTGTTTTGTACTGTTATTATTTTTTTACACTGATGTCTTATTTGGTCCCTCTATATTCTTGCTGTAAGTGAAACCATCCGATATTTTTCTTTTTCCTTCTGGCTTATTTCACTGAGCATAATTCCTTCTAGCTCCATCCACGTTGCTGTGATTGGCATGAGTTTATCTTTTTTGATTGCTGAATAATATTCCTTTGTGTATATAGGCCACATCTTCTGGATCCAGTCATCAATTTTTGGGCATTTGGGTTGTTTCCAGGTTTTACCTATATTGTAAATAGTGCTGCAATAAATATAGGGGTACAGGTGTTCTTTTGAATCAATGTTTTTGTGTCCTTTGGGTAGATCCCTAGGAGTAGAATTGCTGGGTCATATGGTAGCTCCATTTTTAGTAGACTGAGGAACCTCCAGACAGCTTTTTATAGTGACTGGACCAGTTCGCACTCCCAGCAGCAATGTAGGAGAGTTCCTTTTTCACCACATCCTCACCATTTGTTGTTGCTAGTTTTTTTTTGATATTTGCCATTCATTCTTAATGGTGTAAGGTGGTATCTCAATGTGGTTTCGATATGCATTCCCCTGATTATCAGGGATGTTGAACATTTTTTCATATGCCTGTTGGCCATTTGCATTTCCTCTTTGGAGAAATGTCTTTTAAGTTCCTCTGCCCATTTCTTCACTAGATTGTTTACTTTGTTTTTGTTGAGTCGTGTGAGTTCTTTGATTATCTTTGTGATCAGTCTCTTATCAGTTGACTGCAGTGCAAAAATTTTCTCCCAATTAGTGGGGTGTCTCTTTGTTTTGGTTAGTGTCTCTTTTGCTGTACAGAAGATTTTCAGTTTGATGTAATCCCAGGTGTTTATCTTTTCCTGGACTTTCTTTGCTTTGGGTGATGAGCCTTTAAAGATGTTACTGAAATGTATGTCTTGCATTTCAAATTTCTTTAGTTATCTATCATGTATCTATTAATGATCACTAATTCATCCCCAAACACTGCACAGATGTGTGATACTCTCTCATGAGGGGCAAACACATCAGAAATTGGTAAATCTCCTTACCCCTGCCCCCCAAAAAACATTTTTTATTTCCTTGACATCACCACTGGACCCCAGAATCCTCATGTTCTAATCTGGTCTCCAGCTCAGCTGTTGCTTCCAGGCCCTAGTGGAGCCTCGAGTGCATAATTTAAGAAGCTGCCAGCTCTCAGGGTTGCGTATGCGTTGGGTCAGTACTTGCCCAACCCCTGAGAGGGTCTCTTGAAATTTTGTGCCCTGTGCCTTGCTTGCCTTACCCTCCCACTGGCCCTAGTCACTTCCTGCCTTCAGTGAATCCCCCCCCCTTTTTTTTTTGCCTTGCCTTTCTCTGTCATGGTTTACTCCCTCTTGCTGATGGAACACATTCCTCCAGTACTTTCCTGAGAAGGGTGCATGGAAGATGAACTATCTGAGAATGCATATCTGAGATTGTCTTTATTCCACTTCCACACTTGATTAATCATTTGGCTCCATATAAAGTGTCTTAGCTGTGTCTAGTGTACTTGAGTCTAGAGTCTGGTTCAGTTTTTCAGGGAGTAATTTCCCCATTATCTAGGTCGGGAAGGGAAACTACTTCTTTGATAAACTTTCCATCAAGTCCTGTGCCTCATCCTTGCTTTATGTGATACCTGGCAATTCCACATTCTGAGTCTTCCCTAGCTTCTCCGCTGCAAACAGGCATGCGTCCTGCAGGCATTCCCTTTTCGAGCAACTAGGTTTCATCTTTCTTTGTTTCAATTCAGTCACTCCCTCCTCCATCCACTTTCTGCTGTCTCTCATCCACCATTGGCGTCTAATTCTCTTCCTTCTTGTCTCTTTCTGTTCCTTCTCCTTAATTCTCTTTGCAAACATTCTTACGGTAATTTTCATGAGGTGTCAGCAAGATGTTAAGGTAAAAATTTGTGCTCAATCTGCTATGTTCAATTAGAAGTGTTTCTGTCTTTTCTAACCTTTATTTTGACCCACTTTCAATCACAGACTTATTCACAATTGTTTTAAAAACAGTCCAGTAATAATTTTAAGTGTGTGTGGCTCCCTGTGACTCATCTCCATTAAGTCTGTTCTAACTACTCTAACCTACAGCTCCTATACTGTGGGGGCTTAACAGCCCCTGCCTTGTTCTTTCTCAGCCTACATTTTCCTTTATTTCTTGCCTGTCACCTTGTGTGTTTCCCACGAGGCCAAGATGTCTTCTCTTTCTCTGATGTTCCTTCCACAGATGTCCCCTTACATTTTGTGTTCTGCAGTTTGATCATCTTCCCCACCTCCTGGTCCTACACTTCTTGCCTTTGATGAATCACCACAAAGACATGTAGGGGGAAATGTGAGTTGGAGGAAAACTGCTTTTGGTTGTCTTCCTGGTCCCCCACCCCTGGTGTTTCCCATCACTGACTCTGCCATTGAACTCAGCCCAGAGCAGGGCCTGGCTTCCTGTGTGGAGTTGGCTGGGGAGCCAAACACCTTGCCTGAAATAGGTTCTCAAGGCCAGAGTGGAGGGGAGGGGCTGGGGACATGGGCACGAGGGCTATGTGCTAAGGCAGAGAGATTGTTGAGTGAGTTTGGGTGAGTGTATGTGTGTGTGTGTGTATGTGTGTGTGTGTGTGTGTGAGAGAGAGAGAGAGAGAGAGAGAGAGAGAGAGAGAGATTGAGAGAGAGAGAGAGAGAGTGTGTGCATGCATGTGTGATCTTGGGTGGGCAGAAGTCTGGAGGAGGGTTGGTGTGGGGACTGTTCACAATTCATGAACTCCAGGCTGTGCTTCCTCCAGCAGCTCTAGTGATCATCGTCAACCTCTACCTGGTGGTGTTCACATCATACTTGCCTGTCACTGTGCTCCTTCTCAACTGGCTGGCTTTTGACTGGAAGACCCCTGAGCAAGGTAAATGTCCTGCTGGGAGTGGGTTACCACATGCTACATGCCTTTTCTTTTTCTTATAATCCCAAGGGGCTCTGGTTCAGGAATTCCAAGGTAGCCCTTTAGTCTGTCCCTCCCTGGGCTAGACAAGCTGAGAAGAGGGGTGTCTTTTCAAAGTGCTAGAAAGACCCAGATCAGAGCTGGAGTGGGTTAGGGGAGAGACAGTGAGGCAGAAATCTAGGCTTGTTGTAAATTGGCTCTGTCATTCTGTGGTCCATCCTGATTATTACTTAAGAGGCTAGGAAAAAGCAGGGGGTGAGACTACCCTGTGAGAGGCCAAGAGGACTCTAAAGAAGACAACACGGGTGGGCAGTTTGGCTACATTGGCACTGTTTTCAGGCGGTCGTCGGCTTCCCTGTATGAGGCGGTGGTGCCTGTGCAAACAGCTCAGCGACTACTTCCCTATCAAGGTGAGTAGCTTTAGATTCTCCATGGCCCCAGGCCCAACCCCAACTCCAGGGCCACTACTTGTGTCAAGGCGGGGCTGAAGGTGCTATTCTCCTGGAGGCCTGCGTGATGGAGGCTCCCCAAAACTCTGCGTCACCCACCGCACAGGGTCAGACATGATGGCTTTTCCTTCCAAGGCCTCTGGCTGAAGAGGCATTCCCTCAGCTGGTCACACTCATCCTAACTCCACATTCCTCCACAGCTTTTGAAGACTCATGACATCTCTCCCAACCACAACTACATCCTTGTCTGCCACCCTCATGGGCTCATGTCCCATGGATGCTTTAGCAACTTTTCCACAGAGTCCACAGGATTTGCCAAGCTCTTTCCTGGCATTACCCCTTATGTGCTCACACTGGGAGCCTTTTTCTGGGTGCCTTTGCTGAGAGACTATATTCTGTCTGTAGGTAAGTTGGTTCCTAGGCTATAAAGCCAAATTAAAAATGGTGTTCCGAGGGAGAAGTTTTGGGGGAATGGGTGAAAGTAAGTCTAACTCCATGATCCTCTCTGCTCTGATGAAGCTACCTTAGGCTCACCTTCTTTTGAGGAGGCAAGGAGGAAAGTTCAAAGGAGGTTTGGGGAGTGGCCATGACCTTTTCGCTTTTTGTGCCCCCCAGGCATCTGCTCCGTGAGCAATTCCTCCATCGACTTCCTGCTCACCCGCAGAGGCACAGGCAACATGCTGGTGGTGGTGGCTGGTGGCCTTCATGAGTGCAAGTACAGCCTCCCAGAGTCCACCACCCTGTTCTTGAAGAACCGGAAAGGCTTTATACGGAAGGCCCTTCAGCATGGGTAAGGGCAGTTCTGGTCTAGACTAGGGAGAGAGGTTCCAAAAACCCAGAAGAGGAGGGGGAAGGGGTTCAAGGAAATACTACCTAAAAAGGGGAGGAAAGCCACTTCTGTGTCATAGTAGAACCTGGTCCAAGTCCTGGAGGCTTTTCTGGTCGTGAGGAAAGACTAGAGGGCCAGCCCTGAGCCTGGTTCCCTGCAGAGAGCCTCTCATGTGGGCCCATCCCTCTAGAAAAGATGACTTGGCTGCCACTCTATCTCAGAAAGAGCCCAAGTTACAATGTGAATTCAAGGGAAGAAGACTCAATGAAGTGACCCCTCTCTCTTCATTTTCCAGTGTCAGACCCGTGGGTTCACAGGAAGGCCCTGAATTTCCCTCTTCTATTGTAGCTGGCTGCTACTTTGCCCCAGGCAAAGTAGATGTGGGGGTAGACCATGAGGTCTTCATACTCGGCCTGGACCTAGGCCCAGCTAAGTGAGGGGCTGAAGAGTCTAAGCGGACCCAGGGGTCACTGATGGTCAGCATGCTTGGCTTTCAGCAGGGTCCCTGCCCTTCTGGCCATCCAAAAACATGTCTCTCCTCCGCAGGATGTCTCTGATCCCCACCTATTCCTTTGGGGAGACAGACCTCTATGATCAGCACATTTTCACTCCTGGGAGCTTCAACTGGTTCCAGAAGTGGTTCCAGAGTTGGACACACGTCTACCCTTGTGCTTTCTATGGGCATGGCTTCACTGAGAACTCCTGGGGCTTTCTGCCCTATGCAAAGCCCGTCACCACCGTTGGTGAGTAGTCCCTCTGCTGGCCGCATCATCCAAGGATGTGCGATTCAGTCCTGAGGCTGAACCTCAGCTCTGGTCATGTCCAAAAGCAGGGAGTCTGGCCAGGATGAGTGGGAGGTGATGTCAGGGTGCGGAGAGCCCAGGTTTGAAGGCTAAGGCCCATTTTGAAGTGTGAGCTGTTATGATAATTTCTCCTTTTCCTTCTCTGTCTCTGGCAGTCGGGAAGCCGCTATCAATGCCCAAGATTGAGAACCCAAGCCAGGAGATAGTGGCTAAATACCACGCAGTGTATATTGATGCCTTATGCAAACTGTTCGACCAACATAAGACCAAGTTTGGCATCCCAGAGACCAAGGAACTTGTGATACGTTGAAAGACATCACTAGCCTCTCCGTCTGGCTGGAAATTGTGGAACCAGTGAAACAAAAGTCACCTATGGGGGCATCCTGCTCTTGATTTGGTCAATCATCAGTGTGGGGAGGGACTGTCCATTTGGTTGTTTTCTGGACCCCACTTCCCTTTCATCTCTCTCCTCCCAGCTCTTCTCTGCTTCTTCCCTGGGGTTATGACAGAGATAGCCCCAAGAGGCAGGGAAGGCCCTAGGGGAGAGGTACCCTGAAGACTCCTAACATGTGCCCACTTAGTGCCAGCATTGAGGAAAACGATGGACAGAATAAAAAGCTATCTTCTGATACTGCTTATGTCCTAGCTAGTTTGTTTTGAGGGCCTAGGATGCCTGTACACATCTTTCTCTAGCTTTCAAGCAGAATCATCTTTTGGCATGGAGACTCCCACAGAACTGGGTGCCTTGTGATCTGGTGGGCTTTGAGTTCAGACTACCACCTACAAGCCATGTGACTTGTGGTCACCTCTGAGCTTGTTTCCTCATCCATACCATGGGACCAGTAGTCCCTCCCCCTGCTTACTTCAAAGACTGTTGGGAAGATCAAATGCACTTGAACTTTGTAAAGTGGAGTCCACAAAATTATTCTCCTCCATGTTGTGTATTTCCCGTCCCTGGGCAAACAGTGCTATTATTTTCATGGCATCTCAATGTTTAAAAGAAAGTTTACATTGTAGGAGCTTGTCCTTTGAAACTTTAAGTAATTGATACCCCCTTCTACCCACTGGTCCACACTGTTTCTGCCTCAAGATGCTCTAATAGGATGGGCCAGGCTCTGTCTCTCCCCCACCAAAATATCTTTCCTTGCCTGGCTCTCTAGCTTGCCCTTCCAGCCTCTGAAGGGAAGCGAGTGGCCTGGCTTCTGGCAGCCATAGAGAACTCTCCCTGTGGACAGTGAGTCTCTCAGACTGGGCCCATGGTTGTAGGCAATGGTTACACCAAGTTTACATCTTGGCTCACAGCTCCCTTGTTCCATAGCTCTTGGGTGGATGCCATTTGATCTCAATGTTTTACCTGCATCAACTTTTGTCACTTTGGTCTAGAACATCTGGTGTCTTCATCACAGTATGATAGGCTGCCTCTGCCCTGGGTGCCTGCCTCATGTGATGATCTGTGCACAGTGGGGCAGAGATGCTTCACTTTTCTGCTGTGTCCATTACATCCTTTTACCACAGCTGACATTTCCCCTTGAACTCCCAAAAGGTATTTTAAAACATCTCCTGACTTTCCTTTGGTTTTCTTTAAAATATGTACCTATCACCTAACTAGGGTATCCAGATGACCGAGCTGGGCTCCAACACCCTGCCTGTGCACACTAGACATTGCTTTGTCAAAGGCAAGTGCGCCCACTTTCTTCACTTATGCAGTGGGTACAAAGGCTGCTGGGGCAGTGAGAAGTGTCTCGAATTCTCTGGGACTAGGCGACCCTGGACTGCTATATTTTGGCCTTCACAGAACTCCTGCATGCAAAGAGCTTGGGGCCCAGCAGTGAGGCAGCAAGGTAGAGCAGAAAAAGTGCCCCACTTTGGGAGTCAGACGGGACTGGCACCTCCTAGCTGGCCAAACTTAAACTCTGAGCATTGGTCTCCTTGTCTGCAAAATGTAATGGTCCCTCACTGGGGAACTAGAGGCTGGATCCACCCAAGCTGTTTTCTACCCAGGCCTGAAATACCTGTCATAGATGCCACAGTCTCAGGCTGATGGTGAGCCCAAGCTTGTGCCTCTACCTCAGGATAATGTTCCTTTCTGCAGTTCCCTGAGAGTATACTGGACACGTGGTGGCAGGTAAAGCTCTAAGGGGGTGGGGATGGGGATGCATGGGCTGGGGCAAAGAGAGGATGTGAGATGCTCTGACAGGAAATTCAGACTACCTTCCTTCATTGCCCCCTCTGTCATGGTGCCTTGCTCCTTTCCCTGGCACACATGTGACATTGCCGGCAAAAAAACACCTAGCATGTAGGAAGTGCTCCAACCAAGTTCCAGAATAGGGGGTGGAGGGAAAGCTTTATTTGCAAAGAATAAACCGTTAATTTATACAAACTTACATCCCAGTTTATATACATTATGTATAGTTTATATACACAGTATCTCACACTGGATGCTGACCCCCAAAGCAGCACTGGGCCTGCTCCAGGCCATTCTCACAACAAAGTTCACCCCCCATCCCAGCCAGAAGCTTTTGGAATAAAGGACTGACACACCCCAACTCCTCTTAGAGAGAGAGCCCTGAAATGGATTAAAGGAAAAATCAATTTTCTTTGTGCTCCCATGGCCTAGGGAAGCCTCCAGGCAGGGTTGGGGCCCATCAGCATGAGGGTGGCCTCAGGACATCCTTGGTAAGGGGCCAGTCAAGGCAGGAGTTGGGCGAATACTTGGGGGGAGGAAGGGTTCAGAGGAAGGCTGCAGCTACTTTCTCCCTGCCCCACCAGGCTCCTGAGAGGGGCCAAACACTTCCAGCCTAGAGTCTGTGGGTGGAAGGAAGAAGGGGTCTTGTGGGACTGGGTCTACCCTGCCCCCTCATCTCTTGGAATCTGGAGGTTGGGGCTTGTTCACCACCCTGGGCAGGTCACGCTCCCCCTCTGGGCCTCTGTTTCCACATGAGTAGCCTGGGGCAGGATGGAGGCTGATTCCTGCTGCTGCCTTTCTAGCTCTCCATTTCCCTGCATCGCTTCCATCCACCAGAAGTTACATATTCATATGGGCTCACGCGTGGGCCAGTCATTGTTCACCTCCAGATTCCAACCACTTTCCTGCTCAGCAAAAGAAATTTGGCTCCGGGAGGTTGAAGGGGTAAATAAGAGAAAGACTACGTTTTCCCAAGGCACCTGTAGCTGAGCATGCCCCAACAGCTGCCTTTTGGATCAGCTTTGTCAGCTGAAGCCCTAGTGGCAAAGGCCTCTGCCAGGCAATTCTTCAAACCTGTTGCCTGCTTGCTTGCAAATGTCCCCATCCCCTTCTCCATGCTAGTGTCAGCCCACTGATGAGCTTACATTGGCACCAGTCCATGCTGCAAATCTATTTCCACATTCTTTGAGAAGTAAATTGCTTCACCACCTTGCCAGTAACTGCTGTGGCAGGGACCCCCGCTACCTGTTGCTTCCCTCACCTCCCACATCCCTGGAGGATTCTTCCTGAGGGTGCATGATAAATAAAGGGTCCCACGAGAATCCTGTTTCTCTGTAATCCCCTCCACATCTACAGAACAGGACAGATGTCCGGATGTCCTGTAGGGGCACATTTAGGAAGCCGTTTCCTACCCCCGCCTTATACCCTTTTGGCTTTAGAATCAGGCCTCTTTTGGGTCTTCCTCCATCCCTGAGAGATCTTGGCAGAGCGCTCCCTGTGGAATGGTAGGAAGAGATGAGGAGTCACTCGGTAGCTGTGGGAAGCAGCCAGCTCCTCTGGTGTGGGGGCTAAGGTGAGGACTAGCTTGTTAACAAGGTGGGTGAGAGAACAAAAAGGCTCTGGATTCTGTGGACACTGGAGGTCTGCTGCTTGGATGTAGTACCAAGAGGATTCCTTTGAACACAAGAGCTCTAAGGCTGATGGCTGTTTCACAAAAACCAGCCTACCCTTTTGGCCGCAGAGCCCCCTGCAGCCGAAAGAACACATGCAGCCAACAAGGAACGAAAATGAGCATCTTTGGATTTCTCCTTAGGACCCTCGTGGATTGTGGGCCCTTATTACTACCTTAAATGGCTCTCTCTGGACCCCCGATTCAACCCAATTCTACAGCATGACAGAATAGCTTTGGAGTCAGACCTGGCAGAAGCCCTGACCATGATTTCAGTGGGGTGAGATCTTGGTCAAAGCACTTAGTAACTCTGAGCCTCATCTAAACAGTGGGATTTGCAATATTATAAAAGGAGATAATTAGAAAGAAAGTACTTTCCAAACCTTCAGGAGAGGTCCCCTCAGTTCCTGTTGTAACCGAGGACTTTCTAAGGTACTTTATAGGAATTGTGGCCTCACTCATGCCTAGTTTCTCTCACAAGGGGTTACAAGACCATCATTTGTGATCAGACAGTTGTGGGGTCACCCCCTGACGCTTGGCCTGACCTTGGAGGGCTAAGCAGGGTAGCCACTCAGGAAGGGAAGTCACAGCTGAGAAATGAGCACCTGCTCTTTTTGGTGGATTTCAGCTGCCTGAAAGAACTTACTCCCCATCTCTTCAAAAGGAAACTCCTTTCAGAAGCAAAAGCAGCCAGACTGTCCCTCATAGTCTTGGGTTAGACCTCATGCCCAGAAGCCAAGTGGGGCCTGGACAGTTATTAGGCCCTTGAAAGGTCCCACCACTGACCCAGTGGGAAGTTTAGGATAGGGGCAAGGTGTCCTTGGAACTGACTAGAGGGCAGAGACCTCTCCTTAGATGCCAGCATCTCCTGAACCCTGAACCTGTAGTGGAATTTACTGTGGCTTTCTGAAGAAAAGGTGGGTCAGCAGGGTGTCGCTGCCGTCCTTTTGGATAAGGACTGGGCTCGTGAACACTCGGACTGCAGTAAATTTGAAAAACAAACGATAAGAAATCCCATCTGCCCTTTCTGCACCTCTCACCCTTTCTGGGTCAGGCAGCAAAGCTCCACCGTGCTGATGCCCAGGCATGTGCTAGGGTTTGGGGATGTTAGCAGGCAGTCATGGCAGCTGTCTAACATTCGAACAGGAAGGGGATTCTGGAGGTGCATCTGGTTGAACCCTTTGCCCGCAGATGCAACTCCACCAGAATATTTGTGTGGTTCCATAAATGGAAAATTCTCTTCATGCCCAGGCAATCTAAAGAGTATCCCAGACTCACGTAAGTCCAGGTTCTGGGTTAGGCACCTGTCTCAGACAGAGGTAGGCTCTGTGGAGAGAGAAGACAGGAGGTCGTCAGGGTGGAGGGGTGACGATGGGGAGGTGACCCAGGGAATTTTCTGAGTGTGGAGCACAGCTGTAAACAAAGTGAAAGACTTTTGGTTCAAACTATGGCTTCAGGTTCTGCAGCAAGCAGGTCTGTGGTTCCTCCCCGCAGGGGTCCCAGGGAAGAGCAACCTGTCTGAAGCCAGGTAAGGTGCTGCCATCTAGGTCTCAGCCTGAGCGGATGGGCCTTCTGACCTGCATGAACCTGCTAGTAGGTGGCAGTACAGGGCAACGAGGATGCTTCCACTGCCAAGGACATGGGCTCTATGGGCTCGAAAGGTTTGTCCTGGGTTTCTGTCATCAGCACCTGACTCTCCCCACCCTCACCCTCTCCTTAGGCTGCCACATCCCTGCCCCCTCTCTCCCTATCACCCAGGAGAGGAGCAGCATCCCTCTTGGGTCAGATGTTTGCCCCCAGAATCTGAAGGACGCCTTGGCTTTCTCTTGCCTGCTGCCCTGGACCCTCATTTTAGTGCAACAAATGACAAGTCTGACTACAGTGACCCTGGGGTCTAAGAGTCACACAGCAGCCAGTCAACATGGAGCTAAGGAGGAAGGTTCTGCTTCATGTGAACCCTGGGGCTCCATCAAATGTCCTGTTAACTCAAGGTCATTCTGGAAAGTCAAACAGGCCTTGTCATCCCAGAGTCACTGGGGAATAAATAGCACTGGGAAGCTTCTCTCTGAGGATGTACTGAGAGGCTCTGGGAGTCCTGGCTCCCAAACCTGGGGCAGGGGCATGGGCAGGGGCAAAATGGGGGGAATCTAGGAGGCAGGGGCCTCGCCCAGCCTGATGGCCCCAAAGAAGGTGGTGTGTTTGCTCATGTTGATGGAGATGTCGGCGTGCACCATCTTCACAGCGATCTTCTGCCGGGCTTTCAGAAGGCAGACACCCGCGGTGTAACAAGTGTTATAGTTGGTTTTGCCTGTCTCGATACTGCGGGTACACTGTAGGAAGGGCTTCTCATCCACGACCACCTCATAGCTGGCAAAGTCAGTGAAGTTGATGTAGTATACCTGGGTGGAGGCAACAAGAAGGGATTGGGGAAGAGAGGAAAGAGAGAGTGGGGCCCTCCCCTGCCGAAAAGAAGGGCCCTTCTCAGATAAGCTGTGCAAGCACCTCATGAAGGGGACAGTGCCATCTGAAGGTCTTGGTCCTCAGCCAATGGGAAAGGCCAGGTGAGGGCAGACTGCCCTGCCCTACAGGCCTCCTGGCTCCAGTGGCCCCCTTATAAACTTTGAGGCAAGACCAGGCCTTATTTACCTCTTTGCTTCCCTCTACTTCTCCCCTGCTACCCTCCTGGGCCCTGGCACGCTCTCCACCCATTAGGTACCAGCAAATAGAAACTAACTTCCGATTTCAAGCCCCAAGGACTATAGGTGGATAAATGTAGAAGTCCCTGATTCCCCAGAGAGGGTGCAGTAATCTTCAGCTCTTTAAGGGCTGCTCAGTCAACCCATGGCTCCCCACCCTCACAGCTGAATTTGTCTCTCAGATGCTCACACTGTTCCTGGGCCCTCTTGTCTCATGAGTGAGAAAACAGATCCAGGAACATGGGGAGTTATCTACCATAAATGAGATAAAGAATCTGGATGGGGGAGACCCAGGCCCCTACCTTTACTTTGTGGCCAGGAGGGAGTGCTAACATGTTCAATGGCCAGGTGGCAAGGGAACTTGGACAGCGTGTTGTTGTGCAAGGCCTGAGATCATGCTTGGTTCTCTCCTAGGCCCAGAAAATTACTTTTTCTATTTTTCACTGTCCTTATCCATCATATTCTACACACCAACAGGAGTTTTAGAAGAAATGGCCCATAGGACAATGGGATTACACCCAGCCCTTGGGGACTGGGACCTTCATCTGCCCTCCCCACCCCGCCCCCCCCCCAAATCACTTTATGAGATGTTGCTCCTTCCACAGACTCTTCAGGAGGGAGCAGTTATATTCAAATGCCACATAGTTTCTTGGGTCCTGTAGGGCCCCAGTGGGGCCAGGGTGCTTGGTGGGATTAGTCAATGCTTGTTAACCCATCTTCTCTGACCACTTTCCTGTGAGACCTGTGTGTGGGCTTGGTGCTTTTTCTGTCCATCTGCTTGCTGGCTGCCTGCTCCACAGAAGCACCAATCTCAGGTTTCATCTCCCTCAAGCTCTGGGGAGTCTCCCCAAATAAGGTAAACGATGGGTGGACTGAGATGGGCACTGGCAGATGGGCACTGGGAGTGGGCCCAGGGCAGAGTAAACACAGAGGGAAAAAAGGAGTGGGAGAATGCCAGCAGGCAGAGGCAAGAAAGCCAGAGAAACAGAGTGGTAGAGACACAGTAGGGGAAAGAGGAAGTAAAGACAGCCAGAAATCTCTCTGAGGTGGCAAGGAAGTCCCTGGAGCAATTCTGATTATAATGTCCAAGTTAGTGAAGTTGGAGGAAGGGGTTCTCAGCAGCCCTGGAACTGACTCTCAAAGAATATACTCAGGCAGTAAGGGTTTGGCAGTTAAGTCAAACAGCTCAGCAGGGAAACAGGGGCCTGAGGCCCTGCAGGATGGGATCAGATAGCTGGGTGTCTCTCTTTTCAATTTTTCTACCACAGCTGGCTGGGAAAAACAAAAACAAAAACAAAAACAAAAACAAAAACAAAAACAAAGCAGCACCTCCTTCCCTCTCTTCCTTTCTACTCGCTCCCAGGGTGGTGCCCCCACTCCCCTCACTCTCCAAAGCTGGACTTTAGCCATTGGCTGGTCTTGGCTGGCTCCACAGTGCCCCTGTGTGGCCTGCACCGGATCTGCATCCTGAATATAAGAAGAGTTAGGCCTAAGACCGTACTCACTTCTACCTGACTATAGATGAAGTAGGTGCCGTCCACCAGTACCTCCAGCTCCCCGCTTCGGGGATGTAGCTTAAACACCTTGGGATTCATGGTGATGCGAGACCAGTCATTGAGCACTCCACCTGAAAGATCTCAGTATGAGAGAAAGGCAGTCACTCAGTACATGTCAGAATAATCTGGGCAATAGAAATAAGAAACATCAAACAGTAAACAACCCCCAACCCAGCCCAATGCAACCTGGAGAGCCTCGAAGGCCGAGCTTTAAACAGCCTTTGGAAGAAGAGAAAGTGTTCTGTTTGTAAAGTGGCCGTCGGGGGCCTGCCTCAGGTCCCTGGGTGCCTGGCTATCTTCCTCCTTCCTTTCTTGACCTTTTTATCTGTAAGGGTTTTTAACCAACACCTTCTTGCTGGAACTGGAGGTGGAGGAATTCGAGGAGAGTGGGCACACTGTCCTATTTTCTTTGTTGTCTGGGGCCTGCACAGGCAAAATTCAGACACTGAGTGGCAGGCTAGTCCTTATTATTCTGCTTCATTTCTCCAGCCAGAGCTCTTATTTCCTAGGTTCATGGCTTTTTCTCTCTTCTCCTTAAGAAATTCCTTTTTATACTTCCTCCACATTCATTCCTTTCTGGAAAGTCTCCCTGGTCCCCAGAAAACAAGTCAAACAACTGTCCGTTTGGAGAACCTTAGGGATTGGGGAGAGTCAGCGGAGCTAGTGACCACCAGTAATATGGCCCCACAGGGAAGAGGGAGCTTTATTAAACTAAGGGATAGACCACCAAGCTGCACCAGAACCGGCCAGGGGGTTGGGTGAGGGTGTCTGGGAGCCCAGGCACCACTGGAAAAGCACCTGTCTCTCGGCTCCACCCTTGCTGGGGGGCGAGGGGCCGTCACACAACCTTGGTTGGACAGTGGGGGTCAGCATGGAGGGGTCAGGAGCTTCCTTTTCTATCTTTCAGCAAGAAAGCTGTTCCTTCCTGCTACAAGAGGAAGACTTCCAAGCCTATGGGGCTTTTCCTGTAAACCAGACATTCTTAACCTAAGAAATTATATTTTAAGCAGCCATCCTTGATTAGTCTGAGAAGACTGCCTCTCTGAGGATTAAAGAAACTGGCCTTCTGGGAAAGGTAGCCATCTTTCCTTGAGGGGGTTACATAGGCATAGATGGGACAGAATTTGGGACAGAAAGGCCTCGGCTCTGTTCCTTCAATAGCATGCTCTTCATGATGCCCTTTCACCCCTGAGCCCCTCCATTGTGTGTCTGGTAGAACTAAAGAACAACGCAGTTCTGGTAGAACTAAAGAACTACTGGGGATGGGCCCAGAAGGGTTGGAACCAGTCTAGTTTTGTGGTAGTAGGAGAAGTATTTGAAGCTTCTGGCATGGAATGAAGACTGAGGTCACCCATATCGACACCCAAATAAATATTTCCTGCCTGTCTCACTCCTCCCTGGACAGATGGTGATCAAGGCTCACCCAGAGCCCTGGGGCCCAAGGCAACCTGGTCCCAGTAGGCCACTTGGGTTTTGGGGCCATTCTGTTGCTACTTATTATTTCTGAGACTATGAAGTCAAGTGTCCAGGTGGCAGTTCAGGATGTAACGAAGCCTAATCATTAAGGAAGCTTTAGTACAATCAGTTCAGGACTGACTGGGCGCTTAGAAGCTGTTTCCATGTAGCAGGTTTCTTTAACCTTCACTTACTGTTTCTGCACTCATGGCCCTTCCCTTCCACTCAGAGCTCTGTAAGAATCTGGTATCTTGGCTAGTTTGGTGCTTCCCAGGCTCCTGGGGGTACATACATTTTAGGCTTTGCACACCCTGTGGACTGGACATTATTTCAAAGTGCTGTTCTTTAATGAATGTTCATGTCTCTTTGGGGAAGAAAATGAACCTAATCATTCAGCGGAGTGTACACACATATTACTGAAGTAGCATAATGCAGTGGCAAGAGTCAGACAAATGCAGTTTTGGATTCCAGCTCCTACATGCAACTGCCATCTTAGGCAGTTCAACTAACCTCTCTCTGAGCTTCAGTTTCTGTCTTTGTGAAAAGGAGCCAATACCTACCTCATAGGGTTGTGATGAGGATCAAATACAATAAAAGACAAAGAAAGCATGTTGAAAACTCTAAAGCACCATACAAATATTGGGCAATATGATTTCTTAGGGGATTATCCAATCTCTCTGGGCCTCTGTTGCCCCATCTTTTAAATGCAGGGGTTACATCCAATCAGTTTGCTTAACCTCATTAACTTGCTTCCTCCTTTTACAGACATTGGCATCTCACACTCCCTGGACAGTCTAACATGCTTCCCCCTTCCCTGAGAGAAAACCCCCCCCCCCCATCCATTTCCCACTCATTAGGCAAGAATTTTATGAAGTTTTACCTTCTCTTTTTTGTATTGTGAAAATGTTTATCAAATCACACATAACCTTGTGGTGACTCTGATATAACCTCCATCTCCCAAGAATCCCTGGTCTATATGATGTTTCAAGTCATTTTCGGTTTCCTTGTTAGTGATTCCAAACACAACTGGGTGTAATAGCAATGGGTCTTGGTGCAAACATTTACTCAGGACAGCCAGCAGAGGGCAAAATGGAGTCAAGAATGGCTCCCTAGTGCCAAGGTTACCTCAGGGGCCTGGGAAGAAAGAGGCTGGGTAATTACTTGATGGCTGGGGGTAAGAAGATAGCCTGCTTTGACTCTTACCATTCTTGACTTGAATCGCTGACCCTTGGCCCTGTAGATGCACCACAGCTGGCTGGGAGGACGAAAGACAGAGGAGTTACGGTGAGAAATGGTTTCTTGTTCCCATGTTTCCTTCTTCTCATTTTCCATGTTTCTACCTCTGACTTCTAGTCTCCTTTCATATCCCAATTCTGGTCACTCTCCTCTGTCTTGGGATGCTAGTGACAAGACTTCTACCAGAGGGTAATATGATTTTGTAGCTCTGCCACTTTCTAGCTCTGTGACCTCAGTCCAATGCAATGCTTCTCAGCCTCAGTTCCCTAATTGGGGAACTATAAGCATGGGGATTAGAAGAATCTCTGTCTGGTCTCTCTCACAGGGATACTTGAGGATCAAATGAGGTGATGGATATAAAACTGCCCTACAAGTCATCAAGCACTGTGCAGCTGTGTAGATTTATCACCGTGGCCAAACAGCTGTAGCGAGGGAGGCTGACATGAGACAAAGCAAGGCAGCAGAATTTGCCAATAGAGACACATTAGGAAGCTCTGAGACTAGAGAGGAGTCTTTTAGGCCATTAAGGCAGAAGCCCGGGCTGGGCTTGGCCTGGAGCTGGCTGGCTGATTTTCAAGGACATTCTCTTACACTTTGAAGCTGCTGAGCCCAGGCAGTCTGAGTGCCGACAAGGGGTCTAGAGTGGCTGGGGAGTCGGAGGCCCCAGGTGAATGGGCCTGACTGGCAGCTCACTTCAGCTGACTACTCAGTTTGGATATAGTAACCCTCTGTCTCCTGTGGCGTGAGGAAAGATGGCCACGGTAAGGCTCAGTTCTGTTAACTAAAGGCAGGCCCTGGGGCAAAGCTTTTCTGTTCACGGAGAGGGAAGGGGGTTTGTGAGTGCAGAAACCTCAGAACCTCCAGGTTATCCTCTCAAAAACAGAGCCTCAACAAATGTGATAGGGAGCAAACTCAAAGGTGGCTCTAGCCTGTAGCCTTCCCTTTTCCCCAGGAACAGCAATTCCCAGCCAACCTGGTTTTCTCGTGTTCCAGCTTTATCAGCAGCACCTGCAAAATAGGACAGGACAATCAGAGGTCATATCATTTCTACTTCCTTTTCTCCTCACCCAGGCAGCCAATGGCAGCAAGTCTTACTCCCTGCAGCCATGCTCTGTCTGATTTTTAGTCTCCATGGCTCAGAGCCCCACTGAGAGTCAATGAAGGGTTCTGGCATGGCAAAGGACACCCCTACTGCCTTCACCTCTTTCCCTGACCTGCACCTTCAGTGGGACCAACACTCACTGGGGAAAGTGGGCTCCAGTCAATGTTTGTCCCAGTCAAGTCCAACCGAGCACCCACAGAGACAGATGAGAGAGCTTCTTATCACCCCGAGACAATGGTGGTTACCTTTGCTCCCTTTGCTATTAATTTTTCTTCATAGAGCCATTGTCCTTTGTAAATATCTTGCTTCTTTAATGACTTCTCCCCTCTACTAGAACCTAAATTCCACGAGAACAGGGACAACTTATCAATATCAATATCTCTTGCACATACAAAGAGCTCAGTTAATATATGGGGAATGATTGTGGGGAAAAAAAAACCTGTCTTGTGGCCATAGTAACATTGATTGGCCCCATTGGAACTATGAGTTGGAAACAGGAGTCCTGTGACTGCTGCTGCCACGGATCATGACCAGGTTTGAGGGCAGGCCCTGGAGAGAGCCACCCCGTGGTATGTGCAGCCTGCAGGCCAGCTCCAAGCTGCAGTGGTGGCAGCCTGGGCTGTGCTGTGGCAGCCTCCTGGTCAGCCTGGGGGCTCCAAGAGCTGCGGCTGCAGCAATTGCCTGTCGAACCTCAGCTTAGGTTGGGTCTGGACAGCTGGCCAGGGTTTCACTTTTAAATATCATGTTGGAATTCCACTCCTAAGGATCTACCCAAAGGACACAAAAACATTGATTCAAAAGAACACATGTACCCTATGTTTACTGCAGCATTGTTAACAATAGGTAAAACCTGGAAACAACCCAAATGCCCATAAATAGATGACTGGATCAAGAAGAGGTGGTACATATACACCATGGAATATTACTCAGCATTCCAAAAAGATAAACTCATGCCATTTGCAGCAATGTGGATGGAGTTAGAAGGAATTATGCTCAGTGAAATAAGCCAGAAGGAAAAAGAAAAATATTGGATGGTTTCACTTATAACAGGAATATAGGGGAACCAAATTAAAAAAAAATAGAAAAAAAAATAGTAACAATACAAAACACCACAAAACAAAAACAGACAATTATAAATCAGAGACATCCTATAGGGGAGGGGGAGGGAAAGGATCAGAGGGATGAAGGGAGGAGCACAGGGGACTAATGTGATGGTGCACGGGTGCGCATTGGTGAAGGAAATTCTATGGGGGCTACACCTGAGGGGGCGGGGGAAGCAAATATTGTTTAAAAATGAACAACGATGTAAAAAATACATAAAAAAAGAAAAGAAAAGAAAAAGAAAAAAAAATATCATGCTGGAATTGTAAATGGACTAAACAGCTTCGAGCTCCTGTAGGTGCCATTCGAGGTTTTGGAGATCATTCAGGACTGTAACAGACCAATCCGATTTGAGCTTGACTGGCACTAACAGCTGGAATTGTAAATGGACCAATCAGGCTAGAAAGGTAGGGACCTTGAAGGGGACATAAGCCAAGGTTTTGGAGGACTCATCAGATAGCTTCCCACAGATTCATCAGGATTCAAACCTTTGCAGACAGACTCATTGGGGAGATTTGTTGGGACTCTGATCTCTGCTTCAAACTGAAGCTTGACCTCTGCTCCTGTGTCCAGTGTCTCTGAAAGAGCTGTGTGCTGTTGACTTATTCCAACAGCATCTCTGAGAGCTATAACACCGGCAACTGGTGCCTCTGGCACCACCACCAGCTGAGGAGCACTGCTGACCTGTGCCGAGCCATTTCTAAGAGCTGTTCACTGTCTCTGATCCTCTGGCACCTCCTGGTGCTCTTGCCGCCAGCGCTGTCCAGTCTGGCCTTCATATTGCTGCTGCTGGCTGCTGTGGTGCCATCTCACTCACGCCACCTGTGATCACCTCCAGCTCTCACCGTGAGTTGGATCCTGTCCTGCTGCTTTACAGCGTGCCACCAGCTCCAGGCTCTTGTCAAAGGGACAGTGCCATCTTATATGAGCAGCCTTTGGACTACTGGATGCTGTGGGCACAATCTGGAGCAGGACTCTTTGCCTTTTATGGCCTTAGAAACTCCCAATTTCTTTTTCTCTCTCTCCCCTTTCTAAATAAACATTATTATTGCATCCTGAGCCAGAGTGGCATCTTGCAATTGTGAGTGCATGGGTGAGAACCCACAAACAGGGAGCTGTCCCCTAAGACTTTGCACTGTTTTAAGTCAAAGAATCTGAGTCCTGCAGCAGATTTCTAGGACCTAGAGAAATCAGCTAGAAAGAGTTCATTACTCTAAAGCCCTGAGATACAAGAAAGTGGCAGGAGCAGGAATAACTGACTTAAGCCTAGGCAGTCTGACTTGTGTCAACTCCAAAATTTAGGGCAGACATGTATCTGTAGCCCTACTTTTTGGAAATCCTTCAGGGCCCAAGAGGGAAGATGCAAAGGGATTAAAAACCATTTGAATGGGCAATGTGGTGGGTTCAAGTGCAAGTAGCACTTGGTTTCTTGACAGGATGACCTTGGTGCCTGGGTTTACTTCTAAAGTGTGAGTCACTTGTAAGTTTCTGACTCTTGATGATCAGCGACTATTTGTCTAAGGGAAAGGCACTTCAGTGTTTACAGGATAAGACTCTTCTAGGGAATGTCATTTTGACTAGCCCCCATTATTCTTCCCCATAGCCTATTTCTAATGCAAAAACAGCAATGTGGGGCTAGATGCTGGGCATCAGAGAAAATCAAATACATCTCACAAAAGAACTTTGGTCAAACCTCAGGGCTCTGTTTCTGGCTTGTTAGAGTTTAATGGCCACTACAGGGAGGCCTTGAGTCAGGGAGAAAGACTTCTGATGGATGGGTTAAGAACAGGGCAAGGACAGGTGGCCTATTCTTGACAGGTTAGTTAAAACAAGATGTTAGAGTAGATCAGGCTCTACTGGCTTTTTAATCCCTAACTCTGCACTCATTTACGAGCCCTGTCCTGCCACCAAACCAAATGATGGCACACCACTGCCATCCCCGCTATTGGAAATTGCTCTCAGGATCACCCAATCCTGCTCTATTAAAGTACTTGTAGGACACCTGAGAGTGGAGAGACAGAGGAACTCACCAGAAGGTCCCTGGAGGCCAGGAGGTCCTTGAGGACCCGGAGGTCCTGGAGGACCAGGTGGTCCCATAACAGTTGTTCCTGGAATTCCAGGAATCCCAGGAATCCCTGGGGGCCCTTGGGGTCCTGGAGGTCCTGGAGGTCCTGGGGGACCATTGGGCCCAGGAGGTCCTGCTTTCTTTCCTGAAAAATAAGATTCAGTGTTATATTTGTAGTTATTGATAGAGAGTGTACTGTCACGATTTCACAGACTTATAGTGACACACTTTCACACTTCCAGTCAGCCCTTTGGGAGTTCCTGCTGTTAAAGAGGTAGGCAATATGGCGCTAGATGCTGGGCATCAAAGAAGATCAAATATATCTCAAAAAAGAACTTTGGTCATCTGTCTCTCTCTTTCTCTCTTTCTCTCTTGCACACACACACACACACACACACATACACACACGTGAGCATACACACACACTCCCTAGTCCCTTTCATGAATAATCATTTACAGAACTGGGTTTGAAGATCTAGAAATAAATGGCCCTCAAGGAGCTCAGTCTAGTGGGGAACCAGACAGAGTCACAGGATAGTTATTCTATATTAGCAGTAAAGGATACAATGCTGAAGAGGTCAGGGAAGCCTTCAAAAGGGAGGTTGCATTTGAACTGAGTGCAAAGGATCAAAATCACCAAGTGGCCAGACCTATGGGTCATTTTGTGGTTCTTTTCAGAATGGGCTATTGTTGAAGAATGCAACTTTCATGTTTACTGCCCAAATTGGTGGACTTGCTGTGAATGCAAAGGAGCTCAGAGGACAGCCTGACCTTAGGAACACCACCTGCTCAGGGAAGGCTTCCTAAAGGAGCCAGGATATACAGGAAATAGAGGTGGGAAGAAGGTGGTGCTAGTGGGGAATAAGGAATGGGAAGGTGTTTGGGAGAGGTGGAGGGGTGGGATGTGGAAGTAGGTGAGGCAAAAAGAGGAGGGGGAAATAAAGGTAGAGGAAGGGAGGGAGAGAGACACAAAAAGAGAAGAGAGAGGGGGGAAGGTAAAAGCAGAGATAGTTGAAGAGGAGGTAGGAGTCAGATTGTGCTTTCTTAGATGACCTCTCTCAACCCTATTTTAAAAGATCTCTGGGAAAGGAAATTCTGCACACTCCCTTGGTGACATGTTCCAATGTTTATCACCCCCTCATTGTTAGGAAGTTCTTCCCTATATTTGACTGAAATTCGTCCTGTGGTGCTTTAAACCCTTGCTCTATTCTCTTTGTAGATAGAGAATAGTCTCCATTATATACATAATAACCCTCATATACTGGAAGACACTGCCACCTATCAAACTTTACTGTTTGTTTATGGATCACATAATTCATCACTTACAGGTCTCAGAGATAGTATGTGTGCAATGAACAGGGGCAGGGCAGTCTTCTGTCCCATGTCCCAAGCAAGCAGGAAATAGAGTACAGCAACTTCCATTTTTATTTAAACATTCCAGCTTCCCAGAATCTTTCCTCAGAAGCCCTGTTCTTGAACACATTATTAATGAAGTCCACCGACTCCTCCCTGTCTCCTTCTCACTATCTCTCCAGGGCAGTCTCTTCACTCCTAGTCCATATTCCAGCCCTTCCAATAGTCCCACCAGGATGTAGTTATGTTGATTGTGTCACACTTGTGGCCTTCACCAACACCTCTGGCTCCTCCTGTTCACGTCCTCTGTTCTCTGTAGTTCAATTCCAGCCCTGCAGGTGGTCACAGCTGACTGTCCTTCTCCTCCCTTTACCATTTCCTTACAATGCTGTGGAAGTCCCAGGAGTGGGAGCCTTCCGCCTGACTCCATCAGGCTGTCTTTATGTGGGATAATTCCTTAGTTTTAAATACAACCCTCTCAAGTCTTACTCTAAACATTTTACTGATTCTGATTCTCTGTTTTCTAGATTCTTAGGTGGGGGAATCCTGTTCTGATTTGTTAGGTCCTTCATTAAGAGCAAAACCACATGTTCAAGAAACCCAATTGCCATGGTAACACTACTCAAGAGGTCAGGAGTGCAAGTCTAAACACATCTGCATTTGGAATGAAACAACGGGGTCTTT
Organism: Talpa occidentalis; assembly: GCF_014898055.3. Taxonomy (NCBI): domain Eukaryota; kingdom Metazoa; phylum Chordata; class Mammalia; order Eulipotyphla; family Talpidae; genus Talpa; species Talpa occidentalis. The sequence goes on from NW_023601543.1 coordinate 46,817,812, forward strand.
GTGGGGCCCCTTGCACAGGGAGGAAAAGGAAGGAAGAAAGGTCCAGAGAGCCACCCTCCAAGGCAGAGTCCCTGTGGCCTTAAAGACCTGGAGGCAAAAGCTTTGGCATTTTCCCTGTACTTAGCAGCAAAAGATTTGATCTGTTGTTTCTAGAGTTAGCCAATTTCAAGATACTGAACAGGAAAGTCATCTCCCTTCAGATTTGGGCAGCTTCCAAGTCAGGCTTATTCAGTGCTCAAGTTTCCATTCTAGCTAGTGTAGTGGAAAGAACACAGAATCTGTAATCAGGAGATAAGGCTGTAAGCCCCAGCTCTGCCATGGATGCACTTTGGGCAAATCCCTTCCTCTCCCTGAGCCTTAGTTTCTCCATCAGTGAAATGAGGAGGTTGGCCTCGATGATTTCTTTAAATTTCCTGTCCAGACTAATGTTCCATAAGGGAACGACTTAGCTCTGGTTGTCCAGGAACTTCTCTAGTCTAGTTGTAAGGCTTGCCTTTCTGTTATTGTTCTCTGGGTGCCACAGACAGAGGATGGTATGTACTGTCCTATACTCAACATTTGCAGGCCAAATAGTGGTTTTTGAGCCAGAAGGTGTTCTGTGGCTAACACAAACTTCAGTGTCAAGACTGTGAGTCTCCTGTGATTGCTAAAGCAATTTTGGAAGAATTAGAGCCAGAAACTTCCCCAGTCAAAGAGAATAATTGTTGTAGTATAAAAACAGAGAATGTTCACTTGTGAAAATATTAGAAGGCATTTGGGAAAAAGCTCCTGCTGTGATTTAGCTATGTAAAAGGGCAGCTGGCCCTTTTACTCCTCTGCAACTAGGTTTAGTCCTATGTGCTCCTTATACTTGCCTGCTTACAGAAAGTTGGCCCAGAGAGATGCTGTACAAGATGAACCATGAACCAAGAGAATGACTTTATGGGACTGAATTCCGTCTCCAGATTTCCTCACTTTAACAGAGCGCTTCATAATACGGAAGCCCAGAGACATTTGGGCTTAGAAAGTTATCATGTATAGGTCTTGGATGAAAGAATATATGCATTTTTGTTTGAAGCCAAAACTCACAAAAGGGGCATTTCCAGAATATTTTAGCTAAAGCCATATTTTTGAGGGAACAACTACAATAGAGAAAGATATATATATATATATATATGTGAGAGAGAAATAGAAAAATAGAAAGAGAAAGAGAGAATGGGCAAATGCTTATTTGGGTGGGTGAGTTATAGGAGGGGGAAAATTCCATTAAAGGATGGAAATTTAATGAACAACTCATTTTACCTCTACAAGAATATGCCTATTCACTGTGTCCAAGAAAATCTATATTAAATGGCTTCAAAACTACTTTCAGCTAAAGTAGGTATTTAAGGCCTATGTGCATTCTCTTCCCAATAATGGACTGCATATAAGGTAGTCGTGCAAGGGAAGTGATCTGAGTCCCTGCTAGAGGTGCTGGATTCTCTGAGTTGTAATTCTAGCACTTCTAGCCTAGACAATTGCCTTCCACTGCCCCTAGGAGAATGTTCTCTCAGTGCTTATCCACTGGATAACACTGCAACTGGGTGTTGCTCCCTACCACACACATGCCCATATCTGGTAAGTCACTCCCTGTTGCCCCTAACATGCCATGTTCTTTCATGCCTTTGTGAGATAGGAGTGTGCTACTCCCTTTGCCAGATTGTCCTTCACCCTCTCTTTTCTCATCCTTCAAATTCCAGGTCAAATACTTCTGTCTCTGTGATGTGCTCCCTCACTTCTCTAGAGAGAAATACTTGTTCCTTCTTTGGGCTCACACAGTGCCCTGTTCATGCTTCTGCCATAGTATTGTTTTATGGTGCCCTGTAATTACTTGGTGCACTTCCACAATTTCAGCTCTGCTGGGAGATTGTTGAGGACAGGAACCATTTTTCTCCATATCTGGATCTCTGCTCTTGACAGCTATGAGACGGTAATTCACTGCCTGGTGAATGAGTGAATGGGGAAAGAAACAAGTAGCTGTAACCAGAGGTCATCCCTGGACTTGTGTCAGAGGCAGACGGCGGTATCCTCATCTAAGTCAGGTGAGTGTCCCAGGCTTGTCATGATTTCTTCTAAAGGGATATGCCAAGAGTTAAAAACTACATGCTTGAAGTCAAATTCACTTTCTTAGTAGACAGGGTATCTTGGTGAATGCCCAGGCCCCGAGGAGAAAGCTTTCCTTACTGACTCCAGCTCTGGCTATTTTCTAACTTTTCTCAGCTCAGGTCTTCAGGAGGTCAGGCTATCCCTCAGAGAATGTGTCAGGGACACAGGTTTCCCAAATGGATCATGGTAGCTCAAGGCAGAGTATCCTAGTGCTCAGAGAAATGATAGGCAGTGGCGAGAGCCAGTCTTTGGCCTAGTGTGGGGTTAATAATCTACTCCACAAGGCTCTAGAAATCTTAATAGGTAGATTAATTTAACTTAAAGCATTTACATTAAAAAATCATTAATTTCACTTTATTCCCCTCCCAGGTCAGAACACAGAAACAGAACATAGTCACTTAAACTGGTTCTGTAGTTTGTTCTTTGAGAACATATTTCCTGATACTATTTTTCAGAACCTATTCTGTCTTTGTGTTCTCCTCTTCAAGTAAGCAAGCACTTGTACAAGCCCTTGGGTCATGACAAGTACACTGGGGACTTTCTGACCCAACAAAGGTACAATGGAACCACTCAACTAGAATTTTCTTTGAAAAGACTAAAAGAAAAGAGTAATACTCCAGCCGAGTTTTTTCACCACAGAGAAAATGGTATTGAAACTCCAAGGCAAGAAATATGTTCCCTATGTGAGAACTAGGACAGGAACAGCTCTTACACCAATAAATAGGGTACTGACATTTCTCAGGTGGTAGTATACCAAACGAGCCCCTGCAAATAGTCTCAGGACTTCAGTCATACTTGAGCACTAATTTGATAAAGGAGATTTTAAAAAGGAGAAGAGAGAATAGGGGAAAGAGCGAGGAAGGATGAAGGAAAGAAACATAAATTGAATTGTATGGAAGAGGGAACAAGAGAGAAAAACAAAAAAAACTTTCATATGTTGCTAGAGAAACAATTTTATCTTTCATGGATCATCACCAAAGAACAATTTCTATTTCTTTTCCTATGGAAGCTACAATGCTCAAGAATATAATGTGTGATTGAATAAAATAATAACTGGATAACCAGTATTGAACAATATAAAAATCCCTTGCCCTTGATTCGTTTTTCTTTTAATTTTAGAAAAGACGTGACAGTGACTTTATAAAATCAGGAGCTTAACTTACCCTTTTTCTTGTTTTTAACTGGACCTGTTGAAAAAAACAAAAGAGAAAATTAAGTCACTGGAAATTGATGGAAAGTATTTATTTTCCGAGACAGTCACAGGAAGGACCCCCAAGACACTGCACAGTTGAGGGAGCCCCACACCAAGGGTCAGGTTATTGGCAAGGTATCTCCCCATTATCAAACCTCCCCAGTTTGTTTCTGTTTTCTAACTGTTGTAAAAAAGATATAAGGAAGAGTCTTCCCTAAGGAGAAAAATCTTTCAGGCTCAGTTCTTTGGAGTGAGGGAATGGGTACTTCTGTATAAAGATGAAATGCTCCCAAACGCAGAACTCAACAACCTTAGGACGGCATCCCATTAATTCTGCGTGTCCTGAGATTGAAGAGTCATGAGTTCAGGTGAGGAACTGATGTGAGGCATCATGCGTTGAAGCTGGAAGGAAAAAAGGGTCATTGTCATGGAAGAAGCAGAGCAGTGGCAGTTCAGTTTTTAGTCACTTTCCTTATCATGAATTAAACTGTTACTTATTAAAACAGTGCAACTCTAATTCATCTGTGTGGGGGGCACGTGCACTCCCATTGTAATTTTCTGTGTTAACGATACTTTGAAAGAAATGTAGACAGTTTCAATAGCGAAATTATGAGAATTTTCTTGTGAATTACTTCCAATGGAAATATTGTTAATCTATTGGGGCACTTAGAAAATCCAAGTTTCTCTCATATAGTTAGGTGATAACCACTCCCCAGACACACACAGTTTAGGTGTCTTCTTCTTGGGGACTCCGCTTTCTTTATTCTATAGGCAGACTTGACTTTATTTAAATACAGGTATTTAAAATTTGTTCCAAAATCCCATGCAGATACCATTGGACAACATTAAACCACTGTCAGTGCCCTCAGGAGCTTACAAAAGGAACATCAAGTGTTTGCATATTATTTTATTTTATAAAAAAACCTACCGCTATCTATCATTTGACTTCATCCTTGCAACAATGATATCTAAAAGAGCAGGCTCTATCAGAGGCTCTATCTCAGCTGGCACAATCAAAGTTAATCAAGTCTTTAATCTGGAGGGTTGCCAGTGTGGCCGTCAAAGCTCAAACGTCCCTGGAAAAACCAATGCCTGTATAGACTTCCCGGGCAAAGTAGTTTCATGTGCAACAGTAGGTATTATTATAGGCAGGGGATGTCTTTAGGTTGGCTTCAGCAACCTACTACCCTTTAAGGTCATGACTCTCCATTTGCTTAGCCTCTTTTTTTCCTCCCTTTCCTCTCCTCCTAGTCTTCTGTCTACTTTCCTTCCTACCTATCCATTATGTTTTTAAAAACATGGAGGTTCTGGCAGAAAAGTACAACCAGGAAGCACAGAAACTACTGACTAAGTGGCAGCAACTCAACTTGAGAAGGGTCACCTCCTTCAACATGAGTTTTGGGGAAGGATTTATACAAAAAAGCCCAGCTACCAGTCAGCTACCTCAGCCCGTCAGCTACCTCAGCCTGGGAAAGCATCAGGATAATGGCTATTGAAGCCATATTGCTCTTTCGACAAATTGGCTTTTTAGACAAATAACCCTAAGTTTCTGATCATTTCCGCTGGTTAAAGGTTTAGCACTGCTACATCAAACTTCAACGTAGTCTTTGAGGAAATCAGACTACCAACAAACTACTGGTCCTTACTGAGCATGCCTGTGGAAGGTAAGCATAACAAATAATGAAATACAATCTATTCTCAAAGAATATTTGGATAGGAAAATACTAAAGAGGGGAAAGGTAAGGAATTATAACTAAAAAATAAATGCACACACCAAAATTCCTGGAGGAAATATGACCTAAATCCATAAGTAAAAAGAGGGAAAGAGAAGTTCAAATGTGTTTTAACTTCTATTATTTTTATACCAGAAATACTCATTACACAGACATAAATATATATGGGTATACATATATACATAAAAAGGGGGAGCAGAAAGGAGACAATAGCTTATAATAACAATGTACAAATAACCATTAACATTTTATTCCTATCTAGAATTTTCATATCTAAATATGTATTTTAATAAGATCAAATAAAAATGTATGACAACTTTTTTTCTATGTCAATAACTACATTTCTATATTGTCATTTTAAAATATGGATATACCAGAATTATATAGATAACTGCTTATATTTTTTCTAGTTCTTTTTAGGATTCTGTTTTTTAGATTTAGATCTTTAATTAATCTAAATAGATTAATTAGATTTGGGTATACACTACTAAGTATGCAGCTAATTAAATTAAAAAAAAATCCTAAATGACCATGAATGTGAAGAGTGCTGAGAGCAAGAAGCGCTCAACGTAAGTCCTTTCTTCCACTTCATTTTGTGTCACAGAAAAGCTCTCAGAGAAGTTCTACTTAGTATCATCCCTTGAGAAAAAATAAGGCTGTAAAAAGTATAGCTAAGATTGTGATTAGATTGTATTACATTACCCACAAATGCTAATCAGTGCATCATCTCAGCAGTATAAGAGTTCCTTCTTGTTCTGATATGCCTCACTTTGGCTAGTGAATAATTCTTATGAGTTTCAACATGAAGCTCTAAGCATTGACTCTGTATCTGGCATATCTATTTCTTTCTAGAGGCCTTTGTAGTTTTCCAGCTTCTAGAGAGAAAATGCCAAGGAAATAGAGCTGTTCTGTACTAGATCTGAGCATGTTGACTTAGAGCGAGAAAAGTAACCTCTCTTGAGTTCTAGAACCTTTTAGATATATTAACTTATTTTTCTCTATTTGTTCCTGAATCTTTTTCATACCTACTCAGAACACTTCCACTGTCACATGTCTATTTCTATGGTAACAAGCTGCATTTCTCTATCATTCCAATTCTCTTTATTTGTAATGGTTATGCTTTCTGCAGGAAAACCCTACAAATGCATTGGATTGGGCCAGACAGCTGGGCAGTCCCTGGGACTGTTTCGACAGGAGTAAACTTGATATCTGATAGATTTTAATCAATATGGGCAGGCAATTCACTGTCTGACACTACAAAAAGGGGGTCATTAAAAAAAAGGGTCTAGCCAGATTCTAGTGCTGACTCAACCACAAACTGACCACAAAGCAAGTGATAGTTTTTTAATGATTCTTTATCTGCTAAATTAGGGAATACTACATACTTTATCTGCTAAATTAGGGAACACTATATACTTGTCTCTATTTAAAGTCTTGGGTTCTGATGAGGATAAATGACATAGTAACTAAAGATAACTGATATGAGTGTGTGTATACACAGACATATAAGTTGAATATAGATGTGCCATTTAGATCTTACAAAGTAGATATTAGTGTGTTTATTTTATAAATATAGGTTCAATATATTGTACAAGGTCATGTAGCCCATAGGTGTTTCGGATGAGGCTGAAACTTCAAAAAGATAAATACATGTTTTATTAGAGGTATTTTTAAAATTTAGAAATAAATGTACTTCTAGTTTCTGGTTTGACATGTCAGGAGCCTGGAAATCATCACTCCCATACTCACAGCAAGGAAGAGGCTAACAACTTAAAATTAACAGTTCTTAAGTCCATCCATAGAATTAGGGTCACAAGGCAAACTTGCTGTTTTAAAAGAGGAAGAGACAGACAGGTGGACACAGAGAATCACAGCTTACCAGAAGTAGAGGCCTGTAGCTAAAGCCAGTATCAGTAAGAGCACTTAAAATTTATAATTGACAGATTGCCAGAGGTTTAGTATGGACTAGTGTACAAGCTAAAATATTTAAGGCATCCAGTCTTACCCCTTTAATGAATTTCATCTTCATGAGCCCTATTAGATTCTCACTGTGAAGACTGGAGAAAAATTCCCCTGCGGTAAGCAGAAAATATCCACTTTGAAATATACTCAGACCTTTCTATTGTCCTTAACAAGGAAAACAATTTTATCAGATCCTAACTGGGTTTTTTCCAGAGCCTAATTGACCTGGAGGAGAGGAAATAACCAACTCAGGGACACCTAAAGATCAAGATCTAATCGTAGGACTATAGAACTTGTCCCCTTTCCTCATACTTTATTTCCATATCAACAGGTCTTTCCTGTTTAATAATGATGGGATTACAGCTAAGAGAGCTGGAAATTTCAGAGCCTACAAAAGGAATCTCTAGGGCCACCCAAAAACAACAAAAGGAGACTAAATCAAGAACAACAGAGGAAATTGTAGCCTCTGACACCACAGCTAAGCAAACAGTAAACACAGATTAACTCTTCATCAGATAAACAGAAAACCTTCCAACTAGAGGCCCATCTGCCTCAGTTAGTTAAACCCATTACAGCATGTCCAATTTTCAGCCAAACATTGCAAGGCATACTAAAAGGTTAAAAATATAGTCTGAAGAGACAATCCAAGCATCAGAAGCAGACTTGTGACAGAGATTTTGGAATTTTCAGAGCTGTAATTTAAAGTAACTAATGATTAATATGCTAAGGGTCCTAATAGAAAAATTGGACAGCATAGAAGAAAAGATGGGTAATATAGGCAAAAAGAAGAAAACTCTAAAAAAGAATAAAAAGGAAATGTTAACCCACATAAATATAGTCAACTGATCTTTGACAAGGAGCAAAAGTAATCCAATGGAACAAAAAGAGTTGTTTCAGCAAATAGTGCTAGAACAACTGAACATCCACATGCAAATAAAATTAATCTAGACACAGACCTTATGCTAATTACAAAAGTTAACTTAAAATGGGCCTCCCCTGGTGGCACAGGTGGTTGCACTGTGAAGCTGTCCACAGACCTCTCCTGCTGTGCCCACTGCTCCCCTCAGCAGTGTATTTCAGTCATCTGCCTTTCCTGTTCCCCGCTCTATCTCTGGTGAATCCTCTCACCATCCCATGCATCTGGCCTGTACCCCGGTTCTTGTCTAAATAAATAAAATAAATCTTGTATAAATAAATAAATAAATCTTTTAAAAAAACGTTTTTAAAAAAAGTTAACTTAAAATGGATCACAGACCTAAATGCAAAGTGCAAAACTAAAAGATCCTATAACTCATATAGAATTATTATCCAAAAATATACAAAGAACTCTAAAACCTCAACAATAGAAAAAAAAAACAATTGAAAAATGGGTAAAGACCTTAACAGACATTTCACCAAAGAATATATACGGGTTGCAAGCATATAAGAAAGATACTCCACATCACATGTCATTAGGGAAACACAAATGAGATACTACAACACATCTAACGGACAAATCTGGAACACTGACAACCCCAAGTGCTTGTGAAGATGTGGAACTTCATTCATTGCTGGTGGGGATGTAAAATGGTAAAGTTACCTTTTTACATACAAATAAAATTAATCTAGACACAGACCTAACGCTAATCACATGTCATATAAACAGAAATGTTATATAAACAGAAATAAAAGAAAACTCAGAAAAATACAGCTTGGCGGTTTCTTAACAAAAATAAACATACTTTTACCATATGATTCAGCAATGGGCTAATTTGGAATATTGGAATTTCATAAGAAGCGTTGTCATATAACGAGAAATGTTAAACCCATTTAGCATGTATGTGAATTAATAGGAGTATTCTAGAAATCATGTGAAACTTTAAGTCTAACATGTACTGGTGTAATATTGCTGGTCAATTCTGATTATTACTCTAAAATACTCTATGTCACAAAATAGAGCAAACTTCCTTATCAATTGTGTTATGATCAGATCTAATTATGGTCATATTAAAGTCTTCTTGCCAGTTCTGGTAAAGATGGTGTCAGAGTGAAGTCCTTGTTTACCTATGGGGAAAATAAACCAACAAGTTCAGATAGCCAGAAGACAGCATGATGGGGGCTGAAACTGGAGTACCTCACAATTGTTACAGAGCACAACAGAAGGGACATGGACAAATTTCATCTTAAAAAGGACAAAGGGTGAGTGGAGGGAGAACTGTATGTCAGGAAAGAAACAGGTTCATATATGCACCAGGGATGGGAAAGCTGAACGTTGAAGAGGAAGATGGGTATGAAGGCTGTAGGGAGCCAGGTAGACAGGGAACCCCAGAGATGTGAAAAAAAGCTCAGAAAGGTGCAATAAATCCACCCAGTTCTCCCTGGAACTGGTACATATGGGTGGAAATGGTACCAAATAGATAAACTGAGTCCATGTTGGCACACACCAGGGTTGTATAAGTAGCCCAACTTGTAAACAATGGACTCTGGTCTGAGTCACAAAGAAAAGGAACAACAACATGGACAAACCAGCACCACTGAGCAGCAATCCCCAAAATGATAGGCCCCCATAGGACTCCCTCCATTCACAGAAGACCCAATTATACATTAGCTCGCCCTGTCATGCATCACCATCTACTGGAAAAGTGGAAGCTCTCCATCCTTAATTTTCAGAAAGTAATGGGTAGCAGGACCACAAATGGCAATAGGAGCCCTGAAGGGGAATTCTATAAATCTCTATAACAAAATCACATGGGCATGGAAGACATTTTCTTCCAATAATATACAAGAATCCAAGATATCCATGATAAAGAAATTCACAGAAATTAAAGAAAGCTCAGAAAAAAAAAGAATGCCCTGAGGAATGAATTTAATGAGCAGAAGAAAGAAATTGAAGTTTTAAACAAGAATAAACAGAGTTGCAGGATGTAAAAAGATTAATAGAGGAAATTTAAAAAATTCTGGAGAGAGCTATTGAAGTATAATAGGTCAAATGGAAGACTGAATCAGTGACCTTAAGGATGAAAATACAAAAAGAATTCAGTTGGAAGAAGAATGATAGATAAGTAGAAAAAAGTAAATACTTCAGGAGTTATCAAAATCCATGAGTAAAGGCAATATAAGGAAGAGGAGACAGGGAAGTGATAACTCATTAAAAGACATAATAGAGGGCCTCCCCGGTGGCGCAGTGGTTGAGCGCTGGGTTGCGAAGCTGCCCGCAGCCTCTGTGCCGGTTCGATCCCCAGCTGCTCCCCGGCCACCAGAGGAGGGTCCCACATGGCACGCAGACCTCTTCTGCTGCCCTCAGCAGTGTACTTCGGTCCTTCTGCCTGCTCTGCTCCCTGCTCTGGCTCTGGTGAATTCTCTCACCCTCCTGCGCTTCTGACTGCACCCAGTGCTGGTATAAATAAATAAATAAATAAACAAACAAACAAATAAATAAACAAACAAATAAACAAATCTTAAAAAAAAGACATAATAGAGGAAAACTTTCCAATCATGGAGAAGAAATAAAATATGCAAATCCATGTACTAAATATATATATCCTGGGGCCTCCCTGGTGGCACAAGGGGTTAAGACACAGCACTATGAAGCTAACTTTAGCCACTGCAGCGCGAATTTGATCCCCGACCAGGGAGGTGACCCACATGGTGCAGTAGACCTCTCCTGACTCGCCCACTGCTCCCCTCAGCAGTGTAATTCAGTCAATCTGCCCGTTCTGTTCCCCACTCTGTCTCTGGTGAATCCTTTCACCCCCCACCCCACACCTCTGGCCTGTACTCCAGTACTTGTATGTATAAATAAATAAATAAATATATATATTTTTAAAAAGTACATGTACCAAATCCATGTACTAAAAGTACATCAGGGTGCCATAACAAAATGAGACCAACACAAGACACATACTAGTGAAACTATCAAGAATGCAATACAAAGAAAGAATATTGAAGCTGGCTGGAGGGGAGAAGCAGATAACATATAAAGGAACCCAGATCAGGCTTACATTGGATTTCTCTGAAGAACCACTGTGGCCAAGGAAAGAGTGGAATGATGTAGTCAAAATACTTAAAGATAAAATTGCCAGTCAAGAATACTCTATGTCAAAAGGTTCTCCTTCAAATATGAGGGAGTAATAAAGGCTTTCTCAGGCAAACAAATGCTGAAGGGATATGCAAACACTAGACCCCTGCCTCTAAGAAATTTTGAAAGGAATTCTAGTATCTACCTAGAAGATGAGAATATGCACAAAGAAGAGAAGAAGGAAATATAACCACAGAAGTAAAGTCAAAATGGGAATAGCAGCTCTTCATAAATCAACAATCACTCTAATGTAAATGGACTGAATTACACAATTAAAAAACACAGTGTATCTGGTTGGATTAAAAAACAAAATACAGGGCCTCCCTGGTGGCGCAGAGGTTGAGCGCTGGGCTGGGAAGCTGCCCGCAGCCTCTGCAGTGCTGGTTCGATCACCGGCTGGCCGGCGAGGGTTCCACATGGTGCGCAGACCTCTCCTGCAGCCCGCTGCTCCCCTTAGCAGTGTACTTTGTCAGTCTGCCTGTTTTGCTCTCCGCTCTGGCTCTGGTGAATTCTCTCACCCTCCGGTGCTTCTGACTGTACCCAGTGCTCATATAAACAAACAAACAAATAAATAAATAAACCAAAAAACAAAATCCAATTTTCTGCTGTCTATAGAAAACACACCTGAGCTCCAAAGATAAATATAGGTTAAGGGTAAAGGGTTGGAAAAATATTCTACAAGTGAATGGGACCCAAAGGAAGGCAGAGACAGCTATACTTAGATAATATAGATTTCCAGTAAAAAAAAGGTAAGAAGAGACAGGGATGGACACTATATAATACTGGAACAATACATCAAGAAGAAATACACTCATCTATATATATCTCTATCACTATCTCTATATATATACCAAATGAGACACATTTGTGTCAAAGGACTTCAACACTTCACTTTCAAAAATTGACAGATCAACCAGACAGAGAATAAATAAGGATATAATACCCTTAAACAAAGAATTAGAGCTCATGGGCTCAATAGACATTTATAGAGCATTGCACACTAAAAGAGGTAGACAAACATTCTTCCCAAGTGCACATAGGCTATTCTCCAGGACTGATCATATATTGGGTAACAAGACAGCATCAACAAATTCAAGAAGACTGAAATCATACTATCCATCTTCTCTAACCACAAAGGTATCAAGAAAGAAATAAACCACAAAAAGAAAAGAGGAAAAAAACTCTAATATTTTGAGGCTATTAGGTTAATAAGGAAATAAAAGAAGAAATGAAATAATACCTTGAGACTGATGACAATGAGGAAACAACCTCCCAGAACTCATGGGACACAGCAAAAGCAGTACTAAGAGGGAAGTATATAGCAACACAGGTCCACATCAAGAAGTAAGAAAGAATGCAAATAAACAATTTTATCTTCTACCTTAAGGAACTAGAAAAAGAACAAACAAAACGTAAGTCCAGTAGAAGGAAGCAAATAATAAAAATTGGAGCAGAAATAAAATAGAAATAAAAAAGATAGTCTAAAAGGTTAATCAAACTAAAAAGATGGTTTTAGGGAAAAAAAACAACAAAAACAAAATAGACAAACTTCTAGCTCAGCTCACAAAGAAAAGGAGAAAAATCTCCAATAGGATCAGAAATGAATGAAGATAAGTAACAACAGACATCTCAGAAAATTTCAGAGGATTATGAGTTTACTATGAATATTTATATGCTAGTAAGTTCAATAATCTAGAAGAGAGGGACACATTCTTAGAAATATACAATCATCCAAGACTAAACATGGAAGAAATAAAAAATTTGAACAGATCAATTACAAGCAAGTAAACTGAAACAGTAATTAAAATCTCCCCTCCACCAAAAACAAAACAAAACAAAACAAAACAAAAAACAAACAGTCCAGGTGCAGATGGTTTCACCAGTGAGTTCCACCAAACCCTCAAAAATGGGCTAATATCTATCTTGCTCAAACTCTGAAAAAATTGAGGAAGAGCGACTGCTTCAAAACATATTTTGTAAGGACATCACGCTGATACCAAAACCAGACAAAAGACATCATAACAAAAGAAAACTACAGACCAATTCCCCTAATGAACATAGATCCCAAAATCCTCAACAAAATCTTAGCAAACTAAAATTCAACAATGCAGTAAAAGGATAATACACCACATCCAAGTGGGATTTTATACCAGGGACACAAGGGTGACTCAATGCCCAAAAGTCAACCAACATGATTTATCACATCAATAAACAGAAAGATAAAAACCATGTGATCATATCAATATATGCTGAGAAAGCATCTCATAAGACAACATCCATTTATGATGAAAGTCCTAGAGCAAGTGGGGATTAATGGAACATACTTCAACATAATAAAGGCCACATTAGTTAAACACAAAGCTAACATCATTCTCAATGGCGGAAAATAAAAAGCTTTTACACTAAGGTTTAGTTTAAGACAAGAATGTCCAATTTCACCACTACTATTTAACATAACATTGGAAATCCTAGCTAGAGCAATTAGACAAGGAAAACATAGAAAAAGAACCCAAATTGTGATAGAAAAAGTAAGGTTATCATTAGTTGTCAACAACATGCTAATATACACAGAGAACCTTAAAGATACCACTAAAAATCTGTAGAAACAATAAATCAGTTCATCAAAGTGGCATGCTCCAAAATCTATGCACAAAAATCAGTTGCCTTCCTATATGCAGACAATGAACTAGAAGAGGAAGAAATTAAGAAAGCAATCCCATTTACAACAATACCAAACAGAATTAAATGCCTAGGAATAAACTTAAAGTATGTGAAAGATATGTACAAAACCAAAACAAAACAATAAAAGATTGTTAAAACAAAGAGAAGAGGACACAAAGAAATGGAAACACATTCCCTGCTCATAGATTAGAAGAATAAACACTGTCTAAATGGACATCCTACCCAAACCAATATACAGAATCAATGCAATCACTATCGAATTTTCAATGGCATTTTTCAAAGAAATAGAAAAAAATTTCTGAAATTCATATGGAGTCATAAAAGATCCCAAATAACCAAAAGCAATTATGACAAAAAAGAAAAAGTGATGGTATCACACTCTCAGATTTCAAAACATACTACAAAGCTGTAATAATCAAAACAGTATCATACTGGAACAAAAACAGACACACAGAAAAATGGAATAGAATAAAGAGTCCAGAAATAAACCCACATCTATATGGACAGCTAGCCCATGACAAAGGAACCAAGAATATTTACTGTAGCAAGAAAAGCCTTTCCAGTATGTGGTACTGGGAAAACTGGACAGTTGTGTGCAAAGAATGAAAGTAGACTATTTTATATCATACACAAAAAATTAAGCCAATGTGGGTAAAAGACTTGGATTTAAGACCTGTAACCATGACATGCATAGAAGAAAACTGGCAAAGCCTTCATGACATAAGCTTCAGATATCTATGGATTAATCTCCAGCAGCAAGGAAAACAAAAGAGAATATAAAGTATTGTGACTACATTAAACTAAAAAGCTTTTGTACATCAAATGATGTTGCTAACAAAGCAAAAAGATACCCTACAGAATGGGAGAAAATATTTGTTCACAGTATACCTGACAAGGGTCTAATATCCAATACCTATGAAGAACTTATAAAACTCAATAAGAAGAAAATAAATAATTCAATCAAAAAAAGGGGGGGAAGAAGAACTAAACGGGTATTTTGCCAAAGATGATATACATGTACATAACAGGCACATGATAAAAAGCACATCATCACGGGCCTCCCCAAGTGGCACAACGGTTGAGCGCTGGGCTGCGAAGCTGCCTGCAGCCTCTGCAGCGCCGGTTCGATCCCCAGCCACAGAGTGAGGGTCCCACATGGTGCGCAGACCTCTCCTGCCTCCCACTGCTCCCCTCAGCCGTGTACTTCGGTCCTTTTGCCTCTTCTGCTCCCTGCTCTGGCTCTGGTGAATTCTCTCACCCTCCCACGCTTCTGACTGTACCCAGTGCTTGTATGAATAAACAAATGAATCTTTTCTTTTTTTAAAAGCACATCATCACTTATTGTCAGGGAAATGCAAATCAAAACCATAATGAGATAATACTTCACAACTCTGAGAATGGCCCATATCAAAAAGACCAGAAAGAGCAGGTGCTGGTTAGGATGTGGAGAAAAAGAAACTCTCTTACACTGTTGGCAGGAACATAGACTGGTTCAGCCATTATGGAAAACAGTATGGAGGTTACTCAAAATATTAAAAATGGATCTACCATATGACCCAGCAATTTCCCTCCTAGGTATCTACCCAGAGAACACAAAATTACTCATTGAAGGGAAACATGCACTCCTATGTTTATGGCAGCACTATTTACAATAGCCAAACTATGGAAATAACTTTAATGTCCAAATATAGATGAACGGATCAGGAAGGTGTGGGTATATACATGATGGAATACTACTCAGCGATCAAAAAAGATAAACTCCTGTCACTTATGGCAATGTGGATGGAAATGGAGAGGATAATGATAAGCAAAATAAGTCAGAAGGAGAAAGACAAATACTAGATGGTATCACTTCTATTTGGAATATAGAAATACCAAACAAAGGGTCAGCTAAAGCCAAGCTAACCACAGACCCTCGAAAGCTTATTATAGAACTGAAGCTACCAGAGAGGCAGAGGAAAAGGGAGGGCTGAGAACCAAGTGGGGAGGGAGCACAAGGGACTTTGGGATTGGTTGTGGGTGCTGAGGGGGGAGATCCTATACCTCTGAAACACAAGTAATGTAACCCAATATTAATTATAAGAAAATCTTTTGCCATATACAAATGCTATTTACTCTGATTTGTATTCAGAGAAATTCACAGGGGAAAGACTCTGACAAATACTCTAGAACTATAGGTTTGTCATGGAATTATAAATAAAAAAAATTGGAGAGCTTATGGGGAAAAAAACTGGACTCATAATTGCTAACAAGAGATTTAAGATTTTGTACATGGACTGAACTATGGAAGACAGATATCATTTTTAATGATTTTTGTTTGAAATATTTTTGTTTTTCTTTTTCCAGAAAATTGTGATTTTGGAGATCTGAAACAATGGTAAGTTAAGTCTTTTTGTGAGCAGAACAGGAACATTTGTTTTCACCTTCTCTGACTGCTCAAAATGTGAACTTTTAGTACTGGTATTTTATATGGCAATGTGTCTATTTGCATAAATCCAATGATACACTTCTTTTTCTGTATATTAGACTACTGGAAACATGGTTGTATTGTTAAATATTTGATTGGAATGTCATAATTGAGACCAGACTTCTTTCAGGAATTCAGATTGAACTTAGAGCCTTGAAAGTCTGAATGACTGA
Source organism: Talpa occidentalis (assembly GCF_014898055.3). Taxonomy (NCBI): domain Eukaryota; kingdom Metazoa; phylum Chordata; class Mammalia; order Eulipotyphla; family Talpidae; genus Talpa; species Talpa occidentalis. The sequence goes on from NW_023601543.1 coordinate 46,834,202, forward strand.
ATGAATTGCTTTCAGGGTTCCAGGTCTATCAGGGATAGGCTAAGGATGGTAATCTCTTGGCAGACCTATAAACCTCAACATTTTAGGACATTGAGAAAAAGAGGAGTTTACCCAAAAATACAATGAGACCTTGGCACAGTCCTGTGTCCTGAGAGGCTTACTGTTGAGAGCTCAATATCACTCATGAAAAGTTCCAGTGAAGCAGATAAAAAATCCTTAAGGTTACATTTTGCTTTTATTGTGCTTATCAAAAACAAATTGGACAAATTTATTAGAACTAGATTTCGTAAATGAGTTTTACTGTAATTATTGGTAGAACTGGAGTGAAGGCGGAGAAAGATAATTTTTTTTAAAAAAAAATACCAGATTCTGGTCTTCTTAGTCATTCTCAGGTTTTTGATTTTTACCTGTGAACTGAAATGGCTATTAAATTTTTCTAATAATTGACTATTACTTTCCAAGCTAACATTCCCAGTTAAATTTTTGGTTTGGATTTATTGAAAACTAAAATTGTATTTTTCTGAAACGACAGAAGTTGGAAATGGAGAACTTTGTCAACTTCGGAGAAACCATCAAGATGGCTATGCCTATACGTGAACTTTGCCATTTTCCTAAATATGCAATATTAGCAAACTGCAAACGAGGAACCCACTGCCTGCCTTCACCCCATCTGAACATGCTTTAATCTCCAATATCTAGAAATGTCAACTGGCTTCCTTTATGATTCCCAACTGAACTTGTGGTTTGTCTCAATCTTTAAACATTTTCCTCCCCATTTTAATAGAAACATCTCTTTTTTTTTAAAAAAAAAAAGATTTATTTATTTATTTATACAAGCACTGGGTACAGTGACAAGCACGGGGGTCGGGGGGTGGTGGTGAGAGAATTCACCAGAGCCAGAGTGGAGAGCAGAACAGGCAGAGAGACCAAGTACACTGCTGAGGGGAGCAGCGGGCAGCAGGGGGGGTCTGCACGCCATGTGGGACCCTCACCCGGTGGCCGGGGATCGAAACAACACTGCAGTGGCTGCAGGCAGCTTCACAACCAGCGCTCAACTGCTGTGCCACCGGGGAGGTCCAATGGAAACATTTCTTATGGCATGCAAAATATAGACTTAATTTTGGATCCACCTACAAGAAGGCCTCCAAAAATTGGACACAACTCTTTTAATTGGACTTACTTATTCTTTGAACTAAGAGATTGGTTCTATAAAATAACTGATCAACTCAACTTCTGAATTGTAGAACTTCTTGAGAAGTTCCAAAGGCAGAACCACAAGGGAATAAAATCTGCCACTCCCAAACATGTCTTTGGCAAGAGGTTTGTTTCATAGAAGGGCCTTTCAAAAGGCTTGGTGGAAGTTTCTTTTGATGTTTACATCTAAACTTCTTCTCTTTTCAGTCAGTAAGGGTTTATTCCAGGAAGACCTAACTCCCTTACGTCTTTTCCCAGGAGAAGGCAGAA
>NW_023601543.1:46835765-46859600 GCF_014898055.3 Talpa occidentalis
TAAAATGGCCATCCTACCAAAAGCAATATACAGATTCAATTCTATTCCAATCAAAAGTTCAATGTCATTCTTCAAAGAAATAGAACATTATTGGTGAAATTCATATGGAATCACAAAAAACCCCGAATAGCCAAAGCACTACTGAAAAAAAAAAAAAAAGAAGGAAATGGAGGCATCACACTCCCAGACTTCAAAGTATACTACAAAGCCATAATCATCAAAACTGCATGGTATTGGAACAAGAACAGACATACAGACCAATGGAATCGAATAGAAAATCCAGAAATAAACCGCCAGATTTATGGTCATAATCTTTGACAAAGGAGTAAAGACTATGCAATGGAGCAAAGAAAGTTTGTTCAATAAATGTTGCTGGAAAACTGGGTTGCTACATGCAAAAGATGAAGCTTGACCACTACCTCACACCATACACAAAAGCAACTCAAAATGGATTAAAAGAACTAGACTAAGACCTGAAACATAAATACATAGAAGTAATATAGGCGAAACACTACGTGATATTCACATCAAGATATCTTTACAGACACTCACCCAAAGCAGTGATAGTGAAGGCAAAGATAAACAGCTGGGACTGCATCAAATTAAAGAGCTTTCTGCACAGCAAAAGAGACAATAACCAAAACAAAGAGAAACCCGCCAACTGGGAGAACATTTTTGCACACAACACTAATGATGAAGGACATGATCACAAAAATCTGCAAAGAGCTGATGAGACTCAACACAACAAAGAAAATAATCCAGTCAAAAAATGGGCAAAAGAGCTAAAAAGAAACTTCTCTGAAGAGGAAATGCAAATGGCCAACGGGCATATGAAAAAATGTTCAACATCACTTGTAATCAGGGAAATGCAAATTAAAACGACCATGAGATACCATCTTACACCAGTAAGAATGGCAACATATTAAAAAAACTAGCAACAACAAACGTTGTTGAGGATGTGGAGAAAAAGGAACTCTCTTGTACTGTTGGTGGGAGTGCAAACTGGTCCAACCACTATGGAGAGCTATGTGGAGATTTCTGGACCTACTAAACATAGAGCTTCCATATGATCCAGCAATTCCACTCCTTGGTATTTACCCAAAGCTCACAGAAACAGCAATTCCAAAGAGCACTTGCACCCCTATGTTTTTAGCAGCACTATTTACAATAGCTAAGCTTTGGAAACAACCCAAATGCCCAAAAATAGATGACTGGGTCAAGAAGATGTGGTACATATACACCATGGAATATTACTCAGCATTCAAAAAAGATAAACACATGCAATTTGCAGCAACATGGATGGCGCTGGAAGGGATCATGCTCAGCGAAATAAGCCAGAAAAAAAGAAAAATACTGGATGGTCTCACTCATAGCAGGAATCTAGAAAACTTAAATAAGGGACCAGGAAAATGAATAACTATAAGAAAGTGAAAATCAAAATCAACAAACAACTATGAGCCAGTGACACTCTATGGGTGGTGGGGGGCGGAGAGGGGAGGAATTGGGGTCAAAATAAGGGGATTGCAATTTTATGGGGAATATAAAAATAATAAAAAAATTAATAAAAAAACCATTTTCTAGGCACTTGATAAGTGCGAGTTCATTTCTTTGAGAACTTCATAAGTATATAAATTTCATTCATCTAAAACCCAAGTAAACAGAACACCCAAATAATCAAGCCTTTTAATTTAATATGAATTACTATTCAAAACAATGATCCAAAAGCACAGTAAGATTCTTAAATGACCTTGAAGGATTTCACTTCTGTAGTTTTTCCCCTAATGAATTCTTTATTTATTTTTGCATAGAAAATCTGGGGTGTAGGCTAGAGGTGTGGGAGGGAGGAGGTTAGAGGATTCACCAGAGACAGTGGGGAGCAAAACAGGCAGATCCACTGAAATACACTGCTGAGGGGAGCAGCGGGTGAGACAGGAGAAATCTGCTACACCATATGTGGGTTAACTCCCAGACTGGGGATTGAACTCAGGTCATTGAGGTGATAGCGCTGGGACTTAATCCCTAGGACACAAGGGAGGCTCTCCCCAATGAATTCTTTAAACTATATTCAATTCATAAATGTTTGAACATAAGATTACTATATTTGTACTACATGGAGCAGACAATTTAAGACCTAACTATTTTGATGATGTTTCTTCTTTATTCTGTTTCAATTACTTACCTTGGGTTTTCTAGTCACAGAATTATATCAGTAAATAATGATAGTTTATATAATTCTTGAATAGTTATGCCCTTATTTCAGTTTCTTGTATTGACTATAACTTCAAAAATAATATTGAACATCAGCAGTTATAATGTGCATCTTTGTATTATTACTGATTTTGGTGGGGATGTCTCTAGTGTATACTTACCATTAAGTACTATGGAATTTATTAGGCCAAGATATTCTTTATCATATTAGACAATATCCTTTTAATTTCCAGTTCACTAAAAATGATCAGAAACAGTTGTTAAACTTTTATCAAATGCCTTTGTAGGTATCTGAGCTGATCAAATGACATGTTTTTTAGCTGATGTACTAATGTAATATTAAAAGATATCCTATTATTTAAACAGCTTTGCATTCCTAGGACAGGGCCCCACTCCTCTTACCCCTGCCTTGGACATGAAATAGTATACTTTAATTATGTTGTAGGGGTTGATATACTAGTAGTTTACTTGGGATTTTCTTTTATTTGGGATTTTCATGAAATATCTTTAGTTTACATTTTGATGCTCTCTTTGGAAGGGTTTGTTATCAAAGTTATAACAATTTTGCAAAATGAACTGGGAATCAGTACTTCTCTTTCCATGCTTTACAACAGTTTATAGAACATGGGGAGTACATGTTTTATAATATAGTTTTGGCCCTAGCTCCTTTTTTAAATCTAGAATGTCACTGGTAGAAAAAAAATGTATACTGCCATCATTTTAAGGAACTACTGCATTCTAATGAGGGATAACTAATATATGAATAGTTTACTCAGTCATGCTAACTTAAAAAAATAGTCCATAATCTCTTATCTATGTAGTTTAATTTCAGATACTAATGTCATTACCTTCTGAGGAATCAGATACAGGATGGATGAAAGCTGAAGTGTGAAAGAAAGGAAGAGGATGGACAGGATCAAGGAGCACGAGAAATGAAACTTAGGAGGTTTGTTTTGGAAAGATTTGCATTATGGTAAAGATGAAGCTTAAAGAACTCTTTGAAGTAGGGTCGCTTGCTGAGCTGACTAATGTAGGTGTTGGAAAAGGAAATAAAATTTTAGTATTTTAGCATGATCAATTAATAATTTCCATAATTGTTGGTATGTTTTCATTTCTTACCGTACATCTGTAACTTAAACAGACCTCATGTGGCAATGCAGTGCTTAAGTTTACAAATTGCAGATACTGAGCTCAGATAGTAAGTACCTTAATATGCTTCACTGTGATACTGTTTGTGGAAAGGTCTTTGCCTTTTGTCTTAAGAAATTAACTTTTCAGACATTTTTTTTTAAATGAGGGTGTTCACTTTCTGTGTCTACACAAATACAAGTGATGAACACAATAGAACATGTGGGGTGTGGACTGAAGGGCCTGGAGATATATATATATATATATATATATATATATATATATATATATATGCAGAGAATGCAAGATGCCATGAATTTCAGTTATTCCTAATAGTTTCAGAAGTCAGTGCTAAGGAATTGTCCTATATCTGGAATAGGAATAGCCTGCAAGCCCATCCTCCTGAGCAATTTCAGATTGACTTCAAACTACATATCTGTAATTGGTCCATTCTTCCTCTACCCTTTCCTTCTGTAGCAATGTTCCCCCTTGTATCATTTGCTGAGAACATCTGGGTCAGTAGCTTTTCTTGGGCACTTGAGGCTGTTTCCTCTAAGTTCCAAGGCTGTTGAAATCTAGGCTGTGATTCAGTGGGGTCAGATACAGAGCCTAGATTTAGTATCTGGAAAAAGTTCTCAGTATCTGAAAAAGTTTCACCTTTCTATACCAAAATCTGTCTCATTCTCTTCAACAAACAACTGGATGGAAGTGTCTGTTCTCTGTTAAGGACTCTGTTTCTTCTGGCTTAGTGGTTGTCCCTTCTGGAAGTTAACAAAAAACAGCAACAAATGAGATTTGTCTTTTTATAGAAATGTATTAAAAAGTTGAATACATTATTTGAGAAAACTATTTTTTAAACAAAGCCTTTCCCTCCACATTACCCCAAGAGTCTAGTGCTGGCTCTTCCCATTCCAAGGAATGAGGTCATGCTTTATGGGAGACATCTGCTTCTGAGGATATTACTGCCCTGAGCACAGAATATGACTTCATTAGAGGGAACAGAGGACCAGAGAGATTCAACAGGAGACTTGAATATGTAACAGTAAAAACAAAAAACAGCCAGTCGAAATTTTCCTCAAGTCTCTAGCCTTCAGGATAGACTGAAGACCTGGTGATTTCACTCACATATGACTTCCTTTTCCTTTAAAATCATGAACTAAACTCAAAAGGCAGGGGTTATGTTTTTAATAAGTTAACTATGAAAGTTTTTTAATTTTTATTTAAAAATGTAACAGTTTAACCCACAGGAAAAAAAAAAAGATTGTATTTTATACTCTTGTTTGGACTCCATGGGTTCCTTTTGTTAATAAAAATGATTACATGAAAAAAAAAATCATGAACTATGTATGAAAACTTCTAGAAAACTGTATCTCATAGCAACAGCACTTGTATTTGTAAATAGAGATGGTGTCTACTCTCCAGGGATTGGATGGATTACATTCTCAGAAGAGACCAGGTGTTTAAAACTTTGGGGTTGCTACTGAAAGCATACCCATGCAGAGTAAGCCCTGTTTAAAAGAAGCATTGTTTCAAACAGTGCTGCAGATGAATAAGATGTCATCCTTCAGTTCTAAAAGCAAATTCAGAATATTAGCAGGGATTTTGGCTTTTCAGGAAGACGATTTCCAGAGCAGTTTTATAGGATTTTTAACATATGTTGTTTATAACCTTAATTTTTAAAATGAGCAAATACTATAAATCTGTTACCTACTAACTGAACTCTGGTCTAGTTGCATCTGTTCCCATTTTATTTGATACTGTAAAGAAGTTTCAATAGACAGTTAAATATTCTGGTGTTATTCATAGTCCTATATTGCTATTGACTAAGACTTTTTAAAGGAAATCCTTAAAATTACTAGCATTTAAAAAAGTAATAATTGCTGTTTTTATTTACCAGCCTTTGCTACTAGGTACTCATGATGCAGCTGGAATTATAGAAATGGAAGAGGGTTCATGTGACTAGATCTCGTTTGACATAGGAGGGATAGGAGTTTGGAACATTAGGGCAATCTTGTTTGCAACTTCTTACTAGAACCTGATTTATCCCTGAAACCCATCCAGAGTAAAGAAATTATTCCTGGTATATAATATACATTGCTCTTGCTACTTTTAAAACTCATTGACTGTTATTTAGCTCATTGCACAAATGGAAGAGGAGGGGGGGAGGAGGAGGGGGAAGAGGAGGAGAAGGAGGTGGTGGAGGAAGAGGAGGAGGAGAAGAAGAAGAAGAAGAAGAAGAGGGGGTACTGAAAAAGTATTTAAAGAAATAATAGAAGAAAACTTCCCAAACTTGAAGAGGTACATGAACATACAAATTCAGGAAGCCAAAAAAACACCAAGTTACATAAACAGAAAGAAAACTACACCAAGACGTATAGTAGTAAACCTCCCAAGAGTCCAACACAAAGGGCAAATAATGAGGCTGATAAGGTAGGAGAAACAGATAACCTATAAAGGAACCCAAATTAGATTAATATTAGACTTCTCTGAAGAAACACTATAGGCAAGAAGAGAATGGAGTAACATATTCAAAATACTCCAAGATAAAATTGTCAACCAGAAATACTCTATCCTGCAAAGCTCTCCTTTGGATATGGGGGTAAAATAAATACATTTTCAGACAAGCAGTCTTAGGGAGTTTGTCACTACTAAGCCTCCCTCCAACAAATATTAAAAAGAACTTTAGTATTTACACCAAAGAGAGGAATAAACATAAATAACTGAACAAACAAATGGAATCACAAAACTAAGGACAAAATGTCAGCAGCAAACTTCCATATACTAATAACCACTCTAAATGTAACAGGACTGAACTCACCAATAAAAAGACAAAGAGTATCAAGTTGGATCAGGAAACAGAATCTAACCTTCTGCTGTCTCTAGGAAAGACACCTAAGTGTCAAGGATAAACATAGACTGAAAGTAAGGGGATGGAAAACAATTTTACAAGCAAATGGCATTCAAAGGAAGACAGGGGGAGCCATACTTATATAAAACAGACTTCCAAATTAAAAAAATGGGATGGACACTAAATAATGATTAAAGGAACAACACAACAGGGAGACATAACATTCATCAATATGTACTCACCAAATGAAGGAACACCAAAATATATCAGACAATTACTATTAAATATGAAAACAGACACTGGAGAAAATATATTACCCCATATTCACAAATGAACAGAATGAGTCAGAAAATTTAAAAAAGGACACATTTGCCCTAAACAAATAATTAGATTGCAGGGATTTAATAGACATATTTAGGGCACTGTATCCCCCAAAAGTTGAATACACATTTTTCTCAAGGGCTCAGGAGTCATTTTTCAGTATTAATGACCTGTTGTGTCATAAGAGAAGTAGCAACAAAATATAGAAATAATACCAAGTATCTTCTCTGATCATAAGGTATCAAACTAGAAATCAACTACAAAAGGAAGCAAAGGAGGGCCTCCTTGGTGGCGTAAGGGGTTAAGCAACTCACTATGAAGCAATCCGCAGCCTCTGCAGCAGAGTTTGATCCCCAGTGAGCCAGGGAGCAACCCACATGGCTCAGCCTGTTTCGCCTGCTGCTCCCCTCAGCAGTGTATTTCAGTCAGTCTTCCTGTTCTGTTCCCTGAATCCTCTCACCCCCCATATCTCTGGCCTGTACCCCAGCTCTTGTATACATAAATAAATAAATTTTTAAAAAAAGGAAGCAAAGGAAACCCTCTAATATGTGGAGGATGAACAACACACTATTAAAAGACCACTGGGTTAAAAAGGAAATCAAAGAAAAAAATTAAAAAATACCATGAGACAAATGATAATGACACAGCCTTCCAAAACATATGGGACACAACAAAAGGAGTACTAAGAGGGAAGTATATAGCAATATAGGCCTATATCAAGAAATAAGAAAAAACCCAAATTAACAACTTTGTCTCTTATCTCAAGGAACTTGAAGACTAAGAACCAAAAAAATCCAAGTCAGTAGAAGGAAATAATAAAAGATCATAGCAGAAATAAAATAGAAATCAAAGACAAATCAAAAAACCAATGAAACCAAAAGCTGTTTTTATTTTTGGAGAAATAAACAAAATAGACAACCCTTTAGTTAGGCTCACTAAGAAAAAGAGGGAAAAAACTCAAACAGGATCAAAAATGAAAGAGGAGAAATTATAACAGATGGTGCAGTAGCTCAGATGATAATCAGAGATTACTGTCATCCATGACTGAGCAGGGAAGAAACAGATACCCTAAACAAACCAATCACAAGCAAAGAAATTGAAACAAAAATAAAAACTTTCCCAAAAAACAAAAGTCCAAGACTAGAGGACTGCACAAGTGAGTTCTACCAACCTTTCAAAGAAGAACTAACTCCTATCATGGACATAAACTTTTAAAAAATTGAGAAGGAAGGCATACTTTCAAATACATCTGATGAGGCCAACATTACATTAATACTGAAACTAAAGACAACACAAAGGAAACTATAGACCAATCCCCTAATGAACAGAGATGTAAAAATCCTCAATAAAATCATAGCAAACTGAATTCAACAATGCATTAAAAGGGTTATATCTGGAACACAAGGAAGTTTCAACATCTGAAAATCAATCAGTGTAATTCACTGTATCAACAAAAAGGAAAGTAAAAACCATATGATTATATCAAAAGATTCTGAGAAAGCATTTGATAAGATTAAGCATCAATTTATGATGAAAACCCTTGAAAAATGGGAAAAATGGAACATATATTAATATAATAAAAACTATATATGACAAACCCACAGCTAGTATCATTCTCAGTGGTGAAAAACTGAAAGCCTTCACACCAAGATCTGGTCCAAGACAACAATGTCCACTCCCACCACTACTATTCAACAGTGTCACAAATCCTAGCTAGTGTGACTAGGCAAGAGAAAGCTATAGGATAACCAAATTGGGAAAGAAGTAAAGTTATCATTATTTGCATAAAATATATAATATACACCGAGAACTCAAAAGACTCCATGGACACAATAACCAAAACAATAAAACCAATTCAGCAAAGTGGCAGGATGCAAAATCAACATTCAAAAATCAGTTGCCTTTTTACATTCAAATAATGAACTGGAAGAAGAAATTAATAAAACCTTCCAATTTACAATCTCACAAAAAAAAAATAGACACCTGGGAATAAAATTAACAAAGGAGGTGAAGGTCCTATGAGAGAAAAACTATAAGACATTGTTAAAATAAATAAAGAAGACACAAAGGGATGGAAAGGTATTCATTGCTCATGGATAGGAAGAAACAACATTGTCAAAGTGATCATCCTACCCTAAGTAATTTACAGATTCAATGCAATCCCAATAAAAATACCAATGGCATTTTTCTTTAAAAAAAAGTAATAAATATTAATGAAATTCATAGGGAGACAAAAAAATCCCAAAAAGCCAAAGCTCTCCTGTCAAAAAGAGAATAGAATAGGGTTTTCATACTTTACACTATAAAGCCATAATAATTAAAATAGCATGGTACTGGAACAAAAATAAACACTCAGAGCAATAGAATAGAATTGAGAGCCCCCACAAAGAAAACCACAAATTTACAGAAAACTAATGCATGATAAAGGAATAAGGAAAGCCTCTTCAACAAATGGTGCTGTGAAACTGGACTGCTACATGCAAAAGAATGAAACTAGACCACTATGTCACACTATACATGAAAGTCAACTCAAAATGGATGAAATATCTATATTTAAGACCTGAAGCCATAAAATGCATAGAAGAAAACAGAAAAAACACTCAATGACATAAACTTCAGGAACATCTTTGAGGACTCATCTCAAGTAGCAAGGAGAACAAAGGAGAATATATATAGCTGGGACTACATGAAACTAAAAAGCTTCTGCACAGAGAAAGAGACAGTAACCAAAATGAAGAGACACCCTACTGAATGGGAGAAAATATTTGCACATCATACATCTGATTAGGGACTGATATGGAAGATCTACAAAGAGCTTATATAACTGAACAAAAACAAAACAAACAACCCAATCAAAAAATAGGCAGTCTAGCTAAATAGTCACTTCTCTAAAGAAGAGATGTAGATGGCCAACTGTCACATGAAAAAAATGTTCATCATCACTTATCATCAGGGAAATGCAGATCCAAACTACCTCACATCTGTGAGAATGGCCCATATTGAAAACAAAAACAAGCTCGGGTGAGGGTGTAGAGAAAAGGAAACCCTCTTAAACTGTTGGTGGGAAATATAGACTTGTCCAGCCCCTATTTAAAGTTGTGTGGAAGTTCTTCAAAACACTAAAAATGGATCCACCATATGACACAGCAATTCAACTCCTAGGTATCTTCTCAAAGAACACAATATCACTAATTCAAAAAGAAATCTGCACTCTTATGTTTATTGCAGTACCATTTACAATAGCCAAGATTTGGAAACAACTCGAATGCTCCAAAACAAATGAATGCACTAAGAAGTTGTGTGTATGTATATATATATATATATATATATATATATATATACATATATACACACATATATACATATACACACACACACACACACAATGGAATACTACTCAGCAATTAAAAAAGTTAAAGTTCATGCTATTTGCAGCAATATGGATGGAGATGGAAAGGATAATGATAAGTGAAATAAGTCAGGAGGAGAAAGAAAAATACTGGATGGTTTCACCTATACGTGGAATATAGAGAAAGCAAACCAAGGGTCAGACAAAGACAAACCTTTAACATTGACCATAGATCTGAGGCATCCAGGAGGGGAATAAGAGGAAGCAGGGGATGGAAACAGGAGTGGGGAGGAGCACATTGGACTACAGGTAAGGCTACCAGAATGGGGATGTGGTGGGGGGAGCAAAGGGCAGGGGTGGTCCAATGAAGGATTATTGTGCTTTGGTGGTAGGTGTGGTGAAATAAGATACATTTGTAGAGGTGTAAACCTACACCCCCGAGAAATATATTTGTGATGTAAATCAACACTACCTCAATAAATAAAACTTTACCAAAAATAGAAATTTTCAATCAAATTGAAACAAGAAATTATAAAAAAGGATAATGGCTTCACCAGTGAGAAAAGTATAAAAGCTAGTGAGTGGTATGAGAATTTGGTTTTTCTCACCTACTCCATTAGTAAACTCAGATTTTGAAATGACATTTTCCAATTTAAGTTACTTATTTTTAATTTCATCCTTTTAATGTCAAAATGAAATTCTCTCAGTATTTTTGTTGCTTTATTATATAAACCACAGTCTTAAATAAGGAGTTATGGGTCAAAATTTTCAAACTATGTTATCTTGGAATGAATTAGACATTGTAAAAATATTATTGGGTTCACACTACAATATTTTCACTGGTTTCATCCCTATGGGAAAAAAGTATGGAGGTTTATGAAAATATGAAAATTAGATCTACCATATGATCCAGTATTCCACTCCAAGGTACTGATATGAAGAACCAATTTGAAGGGATATAAGCAGTCAAATGGTCATTAGCACTATTTATAATAGTCAAGTTATGAAAACAACCTAAGTGCCCAATGACTGATGAGTGGATAAGCAAGATTTGATATATAGACAGAGTGCAATACTACTACTCAGCGATAAAAAAGATGGTGTCATTTTCAACAATATGGATGGAACTGGAGAGTATTATGCTAAGTAAAATAAGTCAATGAAAAATACCAGATGAGTTCATTCATATTTGAAGTCTGAAGGAAAAACCAAAGGAACACATATATCAAATCAAAACAAACTTTGAAATATGACTGCATAATAGCCTACTGGGGGGTGTATGAGTGGTAAGAGGAAAGGGTGGCGGTATGGGGAATATAAAAATAAAATTTAAAAAAAAAAAGACCTCTTCCTGAGTTGCTGGTGGTATAGTGATGAACACAGCTGCCTTTCAAAGACCAGTAAGTATATAAGAATTCATTAATATATTCACGTATGTATGATAGTAGTAGATGTTATATATATATGATAGATATTTGTTATAGATGATTTATTATAATCACATGTAAGCAATTATTATAAATTTGTGTCATAAATTATCTATGATCTATTACTATTGTTATTTATTTCTCTTCAAAAATATAAATGGCATGGAAATTTTTTAAATTGTGATGAATTGTTCCAGATTAAGGAAACTGAAGCGATATGACAAGTCAAGGTAATATATAATTCTGGGTTTGATTTAGCACATGGTGTGAGGAAGGTGTTGTCAACAGCTTTAAAAGACATCATTGTGAAATATAGATAATGTGAATTAGAGACTGTGACTTAGAGTCCTGTGAATTAGAGACTGTGGATTAAATAATGACTTTACCATGTTAAAAAAAATACAATGGACTTTGGTGGAGAACGTTTGTGCTTTGGTGGTGGGCATAGAATGTTAACATATATTTGAAGAGGTGTGAACCTACATCCTTAAAACATATATAAAATTGCAAGTCAACTTTACCTCAATAAAAATAAACATAATAAAAATAAAGTAAAAAGTAGAGAAGACACAACAAATATGAGGAATGAAATGCGATCACTCTAGATCCTATAACCATTATATGATTAAAAAAAATTCCTAGAGTAGACATTTTTCCTTATTCTTCCAATTAAGTAGAACCAAAAATTACTGGACATTATATAATAAAACAAACAGAAGTTGACTCTGAATGGAGAAGGCAAGAAGACAAACTGCTTAAGTAACTTTGTACCTGAGAAACAACAGAGTGATAAATTTCCCAGTTTTTTTTTTTTTCTGACACATATATCCCAGACTTGGAACTGAGGAAGCCAGCAGCCCAGAAATATCAACAGGAGTAGACAAAGAAAAAGCCCTAATAAAGTCCTCCACTCTTTTGCTAATGAAACAGGAAAAGAACAACCTGAAACAAGAGAACACTTTTAGACAATAACTTCTCTAATCCAGCAAAATACTACAGAAAAACTTGTTTTAACACAGGTCAAGTAGGAGACCTAGAATTTTACCCTTATGGGGATATAATAAAGTGGAAAAGATGAAAGAAGGAATCTTGTAACATCAAGAAGGAAGGATGGACAAAAGAAAAGAATAAAAATAAGGTAAATACAATATTTCTGTTCTGGAATTTCGGAATTATGTTTGACACATCAAAAGTTATAACATTACATATGTGTTTCACAATATATGCAAATAATTATTTAATATAATTATATCATGTAGAATAGTAATCTGGTGCAGTTTTCATATTTTTCACTCAATATATTATGATGCACATTTGAAAAATATTTATATATATATTTTACATCATTGTTCATTTTTGCACAATATATGCTTTCTCCTCACAGGGGTAGTCCCATAAGATTCCCACCACCAATTCACCTGTACACCGTCACCATAATCCCTTGTGCTCTTCTCTCCCCTGTTTTGATCCTTCTCCCTCTCCCTCCCTTGCAGAATATCTCTGATTTATAACTGCTTGCTAATTTTGTTTATTTATTATTTTTCTTATATATTTTTTCTGATCCCTTACTTGGTCCTCCTATATTTCTCCTATAAGTGAAACCATCTGATATTTTCTTTTTTCCTTCTGGCTTATTTCACGGAGCATAATCCCTTCTGGTGCCATCCATATTGCTGCAAATAGCATCAGTTTATATTTTTGATTGTTGAATAGTATTCCATTGTGTATATATACCACATCTTCTTGATACAGTCATCTATTTTTTGGGCATTTGGGTTGTCGCCATATCTTACCTGTTGTAAATAGTGGTGCAATAAACATAGGGGTACAGGTATCCTTTTGATTTAATGTTTTTGTGTTCTTTGGGTAGATTCCTAGAATCCCCTGCTCATGGATTGGAAGAATTAACATTATCAAAGTGGCCATCTAACAAAAGTAATTTATAGATTCAATACTATTCCAATAAAAATTTCAATGACATTCTTCAAATAAATAGGACATATATTGATAAAATTCATAAGGGACCACAAAAAAACCTTGAATAGCCAAAGCTCTCCTGACTAAAAAGAAGGAGAATAGACCTCAAACCATTCCACAGAGCCATAATAATTAAAACAGTATGGTACTTGAACCAAAATAGACACACAGACCAATGGAATCAGATAGAAAACCCAGAAATACACCCACACACATATATGGACAACTAATCTTTGACAAAAGAGCAAAGAATATGCAATGGAACATGGACAGTTTGTTCAACAAATGGTGCTAGTAAAACTGGACCACCATATGCAAAAGAATGAAACTAGACTGCTACCTCACACCATGCACAAAAAAACAATTGAAAATGGATGAAAGAATTGAACATACAATATACAGAAGAAAACCTACATAGAAAAAATATATAGAAGAACATAAATTATATAGAAGAAAATATAGGCAAAACACTACATGACATATGTCACAGTAACAGCTTTAAAGACACATCCCCAAAAGCAAAGAAAGTGAAATAAAAGATAAAAGCTGGGATTACATTGAACTAAAAAGCTTCTTTATAGCAAGAGACAGTAACCAAAACAAATAGATACCCTAACAATTGGGAGAAAATTTTTGCACTCAATGCAACTGATAAGGGACTGATCACAAAGATCTACAAGAGCTCACATGATGGAGCAAAAACAAAATAAAAAAAAATAGTCAGAAGAGCTAAAAAGACACTTCTCCAAAGAGGAAATGGAAATGGCCAACAGGTATGAAATAATGTTCAACATCACTTATCAGGGAAATGAAGATCTAAGCCACAATGAGATACCACCTTACATCAATGGGAATGGCACATATTAAAAAAACAGGCAACAACAATTGTTGGCAAGGATATGGAGAAAAAGGAACTCTCCTACACTGCTGGTGGAAATGCAAACTGGTCCAACCACTATGGAAAGCTGTGTAGAGGTTCCTCAAACTACTAAAAATGGAGATACCATATGATGCCCATTTAATAAAATGTTTGAAAAGTATGACCCCTTCGTTTTTATGGTATGTCAACATTTATTTATTTGCCCTATTTTAAGAATTTTTATTGCTCTCATTCTTTAACCATAAAAGTACTACACTGACATCTTTGTGTTTAAAGCTTTTAATGCAGTGATTTAAGATTATGTTTTAGGATATATTTCTGGAAGTATAACTCCTATGCTAAAGATATATTGTTTCAAAGTTCCAGGTTTTTTTTTAATAACAATTTATTTAGAACATCCAGAAAAGATAATTATATCAACAATGGGGGAGTAAGAAAAGGGATATAAAAATAGTTAAGGTTTCTATAAGGTATTCAAATTGGTAAAATGTCAATACCAGTAGACTCATAACTTATAAATACACAAGGTAATATCAAGAGCAACCAGTAAATAATATACACTGAGGTACAATCTAAAGCACTATTAAAATAGAATTCTAAAAACTATGATAAATCAAAAAAAGAAAACAAAAAAGTAAAACAAAGAGAAAAATGAAAGATTGGCAGATTTAAGGCCTAAAATATCAATAACTATCTGAAATGTAATTGAGGTAAATACAATGAAAAGACAGAGATTGCCATTTAAAACACAGAGACTGACATAATGGATTAAAACATATGACTCATTTACAGCTGTCTATAAGAAACTCACTTAAAATATGAGAAGTACATACAGATAATTGAATTTTGCATTTTGATCTTGTATCCCGAGACTCTGCTAAACTCATATATATCAGTTCTAGGATTCTGGGGCTAGATTTCTTGAGATTTTTTTAGATAGAAAATCATACCTGCAAATAGAAATAGTTATATATATATATATGTATATATATATATATATATTCTAATGTCTTTTGCTTTTTTTTTTTGCTAAGGCTATGTACTTTTAGTACGTTGAGTAAGAATGTCGAATACATATATGTTTGTCTTGTTACAATCCTAGAAGGAAAATATTCATTTATTACAAAGTAAGATGTTAGCTGTAGTTCTTATTTTTGGTAGATGTTTTTGATCAATTTGAGGAAGTTCGCCTCAATTCTCAGTTTGCTGAGAGTTTGAATCATGAGTGGGTGTTGACTTGTCAACTTTTTCAGGATCAACTGATAATGATCATATAAATTTTCTTTTTTGGCCTTGATATGCAAGATTAAATTGATTGATTTGCAAATGTGGAACCAATCTTGCAGGCTGGAATACATACCACTCAGTCATGGTGGATAATTGCTTTATATATCATGGAATTCTATTTGCTACTATTTTATTAAGGATGTTTGCATTTAATTTGATGAGAGATATTTTCCTCTAGTTTTCCTTTTTAGTGTTATTTGGTTTTGGTATCAGGGTAATGTTAGTCTTACAAAATAAGTTGAGTGGGCCTCCCCTGGTGGCGCAGGCGGTAGAGCACTGCACTGTGAAGCTGTCTGCAGCCTCTGCAGCGCCAGTTCAATCCTGGCTGGCTGGCGAGGGTCCCGCATGGCGCAGGAGACCTCTCTTGTCTCGCCTGCTGCTCCCCTCAGCAGTGTATTTCGTCAGTCTGCCTGTTCTGTTCCCCCTCTGTCTCTGGTGAATCCTCTCACCCTCACGCACATCTGGCCTGTACCCCGGTTCTTATATGAATAAATTAATAAATCTTTAAAAAATACAAAAAAAATAAGTTGAGAAATGTTCACTCCCTTATTTTTCAGGAAAAAAAAATTATGTAAAATTAGTGTTAATGTCTAACATTTGGTAGAGTTAAATTGTTAATAGTTGGTAGAGTTATCCAGTGAAACCACCCTTTTGGGGGAGATATTAATTACATTGCACTCTATGTAGTTTTAAAACTTTCTTTGAGACCTTAGGGTAAATGATTGTCAGGCTTTTCTGCCTTCCCACCTGTGGTCCTGAATGCATGCCTGATGGCGGACACCTGATGGCAGAGTGGGGTGTGGGCAAACTTGGTGGGTACACCTGGGCTGAGATTGGGCTTATAAAGGAATGACCAGTAGAACAAGCTAGAGAGCGGAACAGAAAAAGCAGCAGAAAGAAAGAGTAGCAGAAGAGAGCGAGGAGAACATCGGAGAGCCCAGAAGGGGTGAAGATTCGCCGAGGGCCGGGAGGCCCACCAGCCTCCTTGCCTCCCAGTACCCTTGCCTGTCATGTACCGAGTAAAATGGCAATAAAAGCCTGAAAAGCCACCGAGGGCTCCAGGACTCTCCTTCACCCGTCTGCATAGGTTCAAAGAGATCCTGCTCTATGCCTTCCTGCTGTGACAGAGACTTTTTTTTCTTAAACCTATGGATTATTTTGAGACATGGTATTTAATTTCTACGTGTTTGGAGAGTTTCATGATGTTTTGCTGTTAATGAGTTCTAATTTGATTCCATTATGATCAGAAAATATACTCTATTATTTTAATTCTCTTAAATTTTGTATTATGAAGGTTTGTATTATGGCTCAGGATATGTTCAAACAACTGGATAGTCTGGTGGTTGTGTGAGTAGTGTTGTATATATGTAAAATAGATTTTGTGGGTTCATTGTGTTGTGATTCAGTTCTTCTATATCCTTATTGATTTTCTGTCTAGTAGTTGTATTAATTGTTGCTAGCTCTTGAAGTCCCTAATTGTATTTGTGAATTTTTCTATTTCTTATTTTTATGTATTTTGAAATTTTATTGTTTAGTGTACACACATTTTGAGATGTTACATCATCCTGCTGGATTGATCCTTTTATCATATTGATGTCCCCTTCTTTGTTTACAGTAATTTTCTTTACTTGGGATTCTACTTAATTTTATATTCATATAACCATTCCTGCTTCTTTTTGTTAATTTTTGCATGGTGCATCTTTTTCCATTATTTCAATCTACCTACTCTGTTATATTTGAAATGAGTTTCTATTATACAGCATATAATTTGGCAATATTGTATGAGCCATTCTGCTAATCTCTGTCTTTCAATTAGTATGTATAGACCATTTACATTTAAGGAATTATTGATGCATTAGAACTTCAGTCTGCCAATTTATATTTTGCTTTCTGTTTGTTTATTTTATAATTCTTGTTTTCTAGCTCCTGCCTTCTTTGTTGGCATTTGAACATTTTTAAGGAATTCTGTCTTTAGTGATTTATATTATTACTGGGTATTTCACTCAAATATTGTTCTATTGGTGGTTCTTAGTGGCTGCTGTAGGTAATACAATACATGCACAAATTATAACAGTCTACTGGTATCAGTGATTTAGCTCTTCAAGTGAAGAACAGAAATGTAATTTCCATCTAGGTTCAATTTAAAAAATAAAACCTGTATAGAGATGTTAATAACATACCATACAATTTATCCACTTAATATGTAGAATGACTTGTGGACCTATGACATCACCATAACAATTTTAGAACATTTTTACCATCTCCTCAAAACCCCTGTACTCATTTGCAGTCACTTCTAATTTTCCTCCAAATCCCCCCTCCCCCAGGAACCACTAACCTACTTTGTGCTTCTTATGAATTTGCCTATTTCTGGACAGTTCATATAATGGAATCATAGAATATGCAACTGGCTTCTTACACTTTGCATAATGTTTTCAAGATTCATCTGTGTTGTATCACAATAGTATTATTGCCAAATTATATTCCCTTTGATGGATACACTGTATTTTATTTATCTATCTATCAGTTGATAGAACTTTGGGCTGTTTCCAGGTTAGGTCTATTATAAATAATGTTGCTATGAACATTCATGTACAAGCACTTGAGTATCTGTTTAAATTTTTTTTGGAGTAGAAGTGTTCGGTCATATGGTAAGTATGTTTGCATTTTGAGGAGATGCCAGACTATTTTCTCCAAAAGGGCTGCATAATTTTACAGGCACATGTTGGAGATATTGTGGGTTTGGTTCCAGACCATCACAATAAAGCAAATATTGCAATCAAGTGAGTCAGATGAGTTATTTGGTTTTCTAGTGCATATAAAAGTTATGTTTACACTACACTGTAGTCTCTTAAGTCTACAACAGTATTGTGTCTAAGAAAACAATGTACATAGTTTAATTAAAAATACTTTATTTCTAAAAAATGTTAACCTCCAGCTGGTGGAGTGTCTTGCCTCAATGTTGTTGGCTACTGACTGATCAGGGTGGTGGTTTCTGAAGGTAGGGGTGGCTGGGGCAATATCTTAAGATAAGGCAACAATGAAGTTTCCCATATCAATTGATTCTTCTTTTCATGAAAGATTTCTCTGTAGTATGTGATGCTATTTGGTAGCATTGTACCCAGAGCAGAACTTTCAAAATTGGAGTCAATTCTCTCAAATACTGCTGCTGTTTAAGCAACTAAGTTTATGTAATATTCTAAATCTTTGGCTGTCATTTCAACAATGTTCATAGCATCTTTATCAGGTGTGGATTCCATCTCAAGAAACCACTTTGCTCATTCACAAGAAGCAGCTTCTCCTTTGTTCAAGATTGCAGCAATTCAGTAACACCTTCAGGTTCCACTTCTAATTCTAGTTCTCTTGCTATTTTTACCATGTTGAAGCCTTGAACCCCTCAAAGTTATCTTTGAGGGTTGGAATCAACACTTTCCAAAATTAGGTTAGTATTTATATTTTTACCTTCTCCCACGAATCACAAATGTCCTTCAAGGCATGTAGAATGGTGAGTCCTTTCCAGAAGATTTTCCACTCATTTTGTCCAGATTCCATCAGAGGGTTACTATTTAAGACAGCTATTGCCTTCCAGAATGTATTTATTAAATAATAAGACTTGAAAGTTGATCCACAGGTTGCAGAATGGGTATTGTGTTAGCAGGCATGAAAACATTAATCTCCTTGGGCATCTCCATCAGAGCTCTTGAGTGACCAGGTGCATTGCCTATGAGCTGTAATAACTTGAAATGAATCTTTTTTTCCTTAGCAGTAGGTATCAACAGTGGGCTTAAAATATTCAGTAAACCATGTTGTAAACAGATGTGCTGTCATCCAGGATTTCTTGTTCTATTTATAAAGCACAGGCAGAGTTGATTTAGAATAAATTATAAGGGTCCTAGAATTTTTAGAATGGTAAATAGGTATTGATTTCAATTTAAAGTCACTGGCTACCTTACCTCCTAACAAGTGAATCAGCCTCTCCTTTGAAGCTTTGAAGTTAGGCATTGACTTCTCTTCTCTAGCTATGAAAAGCCTAGATGACATCTTCTTCCAATAGAAGGTTGTTTCAGCTATTGAAAATCTGCTTTTTGGCATATCCACCTTCATCAGTGATTTTAGCTAGATTTTCTGATTAACTTTTTGCAGCTTGTACATCAGCACTTGCTGCTTTTACTTTACATATAATATTATGAAGACAGCTAGCTTCAAACCGTTTTCCTGTAGTTTTCTCAGCCTTCAAAGAATTGAAGAATTCGGTCCTTGCTCAGGATTAGGCTTTAACTTAAGGGAATTTTGCATCTGGTTTGATCTATCCAGACACTGAAACTTTCTCATATCAGCACTTTCCTATTAGTCATATGCTCACTGGATAGCACTTTTAATTTCCTTCAGGAACTTTTCTTTTGCATTCAAAATGTGACTATTTGGTGCAAAAGGCCTAGTTTTTGGCACGTCTGTGAGTTGACATGCCTTACTCAGCTCAATCATGTCTAGTTTTTGATTTAAAGTAAGGGATATGCAGATCTTCCTTTCAATTCAATACAGAGGACATTTTAGGGTTATTAATTGACCTAATTGCAATATCATTATAGCTCAGGGAAAAGGGGGGCCTGAGTAGAAGGAGAGAAATTGGGAATGAATTGCCAGCGAAGCAATCAGAACACACAAAATATTTACTAAGTTTGTCATCTTACATGGATATGGCTTGGGGTGCCCCCAAACAAATGACAATAATAACATCAAAAATCACTGATCATTGGTTTATAGTTGCTTGTTGATTTTGATTTTTACTTTATTCTAATTAGTCTTTTTCCTGGTCCCTTATTTAGGTTTTCTAAATTCCTACTATGAGTGAGACCATCTGGTATTTTTCTTTTTTTCTGGCTTATTTTGCAGAGCATGATCTCTTCCAGCTCCATCCATGTGGCTGCAAATTGCATGAGTTTATCTTTTTTAATACATTGTGCAAAAATAAAAAATGATGTAAAATATATAAAATAAAATAAAATAAAAAATAAAAAATCACTGATCACAAAATCACTATAACTGATGTAATAATAAACATTTTAAATAATGTAAGAATTACAAAAATGTGACACAGACATGAAGTAAGTACAAGCTGTTGGTAAAGGTGCAGAGATATTTGCTTGACACAGGGTTGTCACAGATCTTTGGTTCATAAAAAAAGCAGTATCTCTAAAGTGCGATAAAACAAAGATGAGGATACATCACCACCAGCAATGTATGATAGTTCAACTTTCTGCAGGTCCTTGTTAACTTTTGTTTTTATCTATTGTTTTGATAATTGCCAGCCTAGTGAGTATGAAGTTGTATCTCATTGTGATTTTGAATTGTATTTCCCTAATGGCCAATGTGTTGCATACCCTCCCCATTTTTTTCAATAGAACACATCTTAATTGTCTTAAGTGTTTCCTGCACATACATTGAACACTATATCAGAGGGTGTTATAATTTTCTCAATGACCATTAAAAATATAAGCAATGTAAAAATATACAAATAAATGAAACTCATGAGAACTAGCATCATCTATTATATTTACCCCATTTTCACCATTGTGTTATACTTTTTTCCCCTATTTTATTTATTTTTTTTACAATACATAATTTAAAAAAAATTAAACAATATTTGCTTCACCCCATCCCCTCAGGTTGAGTCCATAGAATTTCCTTCCCCAAGGCACCATGCACCATCACCATAGTCCCCTGTGTTCCTCCCTCCCTCTCTGATCCCTCTCCTTTCTCCTCCCCTGCGTATATCTGATTTATAATTGTTTGTTTTCTCTTTGTTGTGTTTTGTACTGTTATTATTATTTTTTACACTGATGTCTTATTTGGTTCCCCAACATTTCTGTTATAAGTGAAATCATCCAATATTTTTCTATTTCCTTCTGGCTTATTTCACTGAGCACAGTTCCTTCTAGCTCCATCCACGTTGCTGCAAATGACATGAGTTTATCTTTTTTGATTGCTGAATAATATCCCATTGTGTATATATACCACATCTTCTTGATCCAGTCATCTATTTTTGTGCATTTGGGTTGTTTCCAGGTTTTACCTGTTGCAAATAGTGCTGCAATAAACATAGGTGTACAGGTGATCTTTTGAATCAATGTTTTTGTGTCCTTTGGGTAGATCCCTAGGAGTGGAATTGTCAGGTTGAATGGGAGCTCCATTTTTAGTAGACTGAGGAACCTCCAGACAGCTTTCCATAGTGGATGGACCAGTTTGCACTCCCACAAGCAATGTAGGAGAGTTCCTTTTTCACCACATCCTTGCCAACATTTGTTGTTGCTTGTTTTTTTGATATGTGCCATTCTTACTGCTGTAAGGTGGTATCTCATTGTGGTTTTGATTTGCATTTCCCTGATGATAAGGGATGTTGAAAATTTTATCATATGCCTGTTGGCCATTTGCATTTCCTCTTTGGAGAAATGTCTTTGAAGTTCTTCTGCCCATTTCTTGACTGGATTGTTTATTTTGTTTTTGTTGAAACCTGTGAGTCCTTTGTATACATTTGTAATCAGTCCCTTACCAGTTGAATGGAGTGCAAAGATTTTTTCCCAATCAGTGGGGTGTCTCTCTGTTTTGGTTAATGTATATTTGGCTGTACAGAAGCTTTTCAGTTTGATGTAATCCCAGGTGTTTATCTTTGCCTTCACTGTCACTTCACTTTGGGTGATGAGTCTTTAAAGATGTATCTGTAGTGTTTTACCTATATTTTCTTCTATATATTTTATGGTTTCAGGTCTTATGTCCAGTTCTTTAATCCATTTTGAGTTGACTTTTTTTTTGCATGTGGAGGTCCAGTTTTCCCAGCACCATTTATTGAACAAACTGTCTCTGTTCCATTGCATATTATTTGCTCCTTTGTCAAAGATAAGTTGTTCATATAAGTGTGGCTTTATTTCTGGGCTCTCTATTCAGTTCCACTGGTCTGTGTGTCTGTTTTTGTTCCAGTACCAAGCTGTTGTAATTATTATGCCTTTGTAGTACAGCTTGAAGTTTGGACGTGTGATACCTCCTTTTTCCTTTGTTTTCATCAGTAGGGCTTTGCTATTCGTGGTTTTTTGAGGTTCCATATGAATTTCATCAGTATTTGTTCTATTTCTTTGAAGAATGTCATTGAGATTTTTATTGGAATAGCATTGAATCTGTATATTGCTTTTGGTAGGATGACCATTTTAATAATGTTAATTCCTCCAATCTATGAGCAGGGGATTTTTTTCCATTTCTTTGTGTCTTCTTCTATTTCTTTTAACAGTGTTTTATAATTTTCTTTGTATAGATCTTTTACCTCTTTTGTTAGGTTTATTCCCAAGTATTTGATTTTTTTTTGTTTCAATTATAAAAGGGATGATTTTTTTGATTTCTTCTTCTTCAGATTGATTGTGTATAGGAAGGCTACTGATTTTTGTGTGTTGACATTGTATCCTGCTACTTTACTGAACTGGTTGATTGTTCTGAGTAGTTTTTCTGTGGAGTTTTTAGGGTTCTCTATGTATATTATCATATCATCTGCAAACAGTGATAGTTTTACTCCTTCTTTCCCTATTTGGATTCCTTGTATGTCTTTCTCTTGTCTTATTGCCCTGGTTAGGACCTCTAGTATTATATCGAAGAGCAGTGGTGAGAGAGGACATCCTTATCTTGTTCCTGATCTTAAAGGAAAGGCCTTCAGCTTTTCGCCATTAAGAATAATATTGGCAGTGGGTTTGTCATATATGGCCTTTATCACGTTAAGGTATGTTCCTTGTATCCCGAGAATTTCAAGGGCCTTCATCATAAATGGATGTTGGACTTTGTCAAATGGTTTCTCAGCATCTATTAATATGATCATGTGGTTTTTATTTTTCCTTTTGTTGATGTATTGGATTATACTTACCGATTTTCGTATGTTGAACCATCCTTGTGCCCCTGGGATGAATCCCACTTGATTGTGGTATATTATCCCTTTGATGCATTTCTGGATTCTGTTGGCAAGGATTTTGTTGAGGATTTTTGCATCAGTGTTCATTAGGAAGATTGGCCTGTAATTTTCTTTTGTGCTGTCTTTGTTTGGTTTTGGTTAGTGTAATGTTGGCTTCGTAGAACGTATTTGGTAGTATTCCTTCTTTTTCAATTTTTTGAATGAGTTGTTTAGGATAGGCACTAATTCACTGCTGAATGTTGGTAGAATTCATTTGTGAAGCTGTGTGGGCCTGGGCTTTTGCTTTTGGGGAGTGCTTTGAATACTGCCTCAATTTTGCTGCTTGTAATTGGTCTGTTTAGTTGATCTATTTTTTCTTTATTCAGCTTTGGATGATTATATCGTTCTAGGAATTTGTCCATCTTTTCTCGGTTGTTGAAATTTGTTTGCATATAAAGTGTTCATAGTAATCTCTGATTATTCTTT